>NW_023595013.1:0-9697 GCF_014839805.1 Manduca sexta | reverse complement strand
TTATACAGCGACAAATTACAAAAGAGAATAAAAGGATAAAATGGTACTTGAAATTATAAAAAGATAAAACAATTTTTATCTTTGCCTAAATTCTATCAGTTCGCACCTTAACGCGAAATTGTTTAACGAGTTAGTTTTATCATGATGATCCACTTTCGTACTGTTATTTGATAAGTAAATTGCGTTGAACTGTAATCTCATATTTGCATCCGTATTTGCGATGGAGCGTTGACCCCGCGGCACAATGTTATCTCTGTCGGTGTGACGTCACACACCGATACAGTTCAGGTGAATAACATAAGGAACGAATCCCTATACTAATAAAGCAGTGGCTCGGAAATGTTTGGTTAACCTTGTGAGGCCTACCTAAGTAAAATATTTAGGTATTTTATTTTGTTCTTTATTTTATATTAGATTTTGCTCGCACTCCGCCTGTCTGCAAAAGTTATTCTGGGATAAAAGTTACTATTCATATTTTCTCGGCATATAACGATGCTCATATTTTAAGTTAAACCTCTAGCAATAAATCGGTGAAAACTGCATTCAATTATATGCAGTAGTTTTTGCGTGATGCGTGTTCAAACATACAGACTGAGACACGGGAAAATTAAAAATTTTTTGTTTTGGCTTCTGTTGCCTATAAAGACCTCTATATCAGTTTTTCTTGTGACAAATTTTATAAAGGAGACATGTCCTTTTTCGCCTAAGGTTCTTTTCGTGTCGGTAGATATTCTTTATTGACTGAGCTTGGGCTGCGGTGATTCTATTTGTGACAAATCTTCTGAAAAGGAGCTAAACCAAACTTAGTTCAGTGGTTAAGCTTTAAAAGCGCAACAAGCAGACGGATTTACTATCACAATGATATTCGTATTAATAAATTGGCATTACGCTGTACAACGCGCCCACTTCTGACATCGCAATATTTGAAATATAAATAGATCATTTTTAACCAATTTTATGCAGTTTTCGCAGAACTGTTCCTTTTTTGTATTAATAACCGTTATATATAAAATAATGTACAAAATAAAGGATAGGAAGGTCCCCTGTTACTGTTTTATTCAGTTGATTACGCCCGATAACGTATCAGATGTGCTTTTAGGTGTAATAAGGGTTAGTATTTAGGGTAAGAAGTTAATATTTATTTGTTTATACACCAATTAGCATGAGTGTAGTCTGATTATGCGGCTAAGGACAATAAAACATTTTTTATAGCGGCAAAGTGAGTACAGTGAACTATGTAAGTTCAATGTAGACTAAATGTATGTATGTCGCCAAAATTATGCCGGCCTGTCTTCCTAGTAAATTGCACCTGTTTAACTCGGAATGTAGCTGGTCGGAATAAATAAAAATACTTACCTCGAAAAAGACTAGTTCTCGGATTTTATTACGGTTTTTTATGTTTTAATTTTCTTCTGGTGTTTCCTAGAGTTTGCAGCCGTCATGGTTACAAGGCAGACTGTGTTGGTTGTCCGACAAAGTTACAGTATCTACCCACACTATACTTACCATTCCTTTAAAAAACATTATCTATTCACGGTCCGATCTACGCTGACTGAGTTTAGTGTCTACAAACATTTAATAATGGGTTTGAGACCATAGTGTCTCATATGACAGAGTCGACCGACAACTAATATTGTCCGAGCAACGTTCTGTTCTGTTTTGAACGATTTTTTTTCATACATACATAGTAGTAGTGTTAATATCTTTACCCTTCCTTGTTTCGCCGTAGTCGGGTAAAAAATCTGGTAATGGTACTGTTAATGGGTGGTCGTATCGCTTGCCATCAGGTATCACACATGTATTCAGTGATCGGTATGCAGTAGAGTGCATAATCCGGTAATTTCCCATCAGAAAACAGATAATGACTTTTATTATGTTAAATGGAAAACCACACACCTTTATTCCCGAAGGTGTAGGCAGAGGTGTATGGGCATCGACATTGCAGGGGCCTTATTCTCTATCCCGCACGTTATTTTGACAGTGCGTAACAAGCACGTAACACAACGCATCATGTTTAGGACTATAGAAATTTGACTTACAGAATACCATTCCACGCACATTTCTCGAAGATAACATGACACGGCCGCGTTACGCGTTTACACTACCATACAGAATAAGGGCCCAGCTGTCTTTCCCGTCTTATGCTGTGATGACAAGCCTATCGTCATATCGGGCACAAATTCCAGACTCGGACTAATAGCAGAAAAACCAATATCGCAGAGGTCTTACTGCGGAGGCAATAAAAATATACCACCGCGACAAGGCTGTAAATTAATAATATCGCAACAGCAATTTATCGGATAAAATGCATTTTACAATGTTAGTCTTGTTTTATGCGCATGCGCCTTTCAGCTATCAGTGACATTAACTTTATTACGATTATTTTATTAAAATGATCTTGTTAATAATGATAAATAAATTATTATTCATATGCTCATAAAAACACACACAAAGCTGCCCGTGTAATTACTTTGTGGTACTATAATATTTTAGCCTTTACGACTACCTATAGAAAAAGTATTACAGTATTTGGGAGAGCGGTGCTGTTAGGCCGATATGTTCACTTAAGATAGCTACTTATTGAAATCTTTATAATAATACATAACGCAAAAACTTTCTACCTACGCCTTTTTAAGTGTATTACGCGTAGGTTTGGACATGTGTGAGATTTGACATGGTTAAAATTCATATAAAGATGAGCAGAAAACAAGTATGTGTTACAAATATATTAAATTCGACGCGACGGTCGACTTTCGAATACTGTATAGTGAATACTTTTGAATACTGAATCGAACAAAATTCTAAATAAAAAAAATATAATTTCCCAAATGGTGATATAAATTATGAAGGCACTTTAATTAACAGCTATACCAAAATCAGAGAGGAAAAGAAATTAACATTAAACTATCTTTTGGACTACTTTTTTGTTTAGGTTTGTGAATAAAAATACAATACTAGTAGCACGAGTATATAATAATAATTCCATGATAAGTAGATAGATGGAATATAAACGTTGGCGTAGCTACGGATTATTTCTAGCGGGGCATCTAGCAGCGGTGAAAAAAATCGTCAAATTCAACAAAAAGCCTGCACCAGACAAGGCTCTCCTGTAAGCGCAAGGCTTTTCTAGCGGCAGGCATTTCTAGGGTAGCGCCTCCAACCCTTGCCCTCCTAGCGACGCCCAAGAATGTAATCCGTTCTACTTATAGGTAGTGATGATTATCAAATAGGTAGAAGCCTTTGTATTTATATAATAATAATATCAGCCCTGTATTATATACTTGCCCACTGCTGAGCACGGGCCTCCTCTACTACTGAGAGGGATAAGGCCTTAGTCCACCACGCTGGCCTAGTGCGGATTGGTAGACTTCACACACCTTCGAAATTCCTATAGAGAACTTCTCAGATGTGCAGGTTTCCTCACGATGTACTTATTCCTTCGCCGTTAAAGCGAACGATAAATTCACAAAGATCTTTGTATTTGTTTACATTTTAATGTTACGTTTCCTAAATTAAATAAGGGTTTCTTAGAGAATATGTATGTATATAATTCAAGCTACATTTTGCCACGGAAAAAACGATTATGCGAGTGGGACAAACCAAAAACTATAAATATTGTCAATTAATACCTAATATATAATACCTTCCTATATAATATCGATTAACCGGTATACCTGACTGATATCATTGATAGAGTATCAGAAGATAATATAGAACTATATCATTCAAATTACGAGTGTTTGAAGGGCGCTGTTACATCACGTACTAGCGAGGTTATTTGAAAAAATCAATGCATGTATTGCATACACTTTGGAGGTGCAGGACAAGAAAACCGTTGCGTTGTTATGTCATCTCTATTCTATATTAATGTTAGAATAAAGCCGTATTTGTTCTAGGCTATCTCTGCCAAGGCAAAACTGATTACATAAATTAATTTCAAAACCACAAAAATGTATACAAAACTTGTTTTACGAAGTTTTTACTCATTTTAATAACTGAATCTTACACCCAAATTACAAATTTAGCTATACCCGTCCTTTTTCTCATAGCGTAATAAAACGAGACGGCAATATAAACAAGCAAACTAAAATGAAAGTATCAGTCATAACCAAATAAATTAGAATTACTCACCGCACGCCAAAACCACAAAATCCAATATTATCTTCCATATTATTTTGTCCACTGCCATTTTGGAACTATAACATATTTCGCTTTTCCTATATATTTATATGTCTGAGATCCGACGAAACAACACTTCGCGATAAAGTCGGTCGGTGGACTGATAAAGTAAACGTAATGTGTAGGCGGGTAGGTGTTAGTCACCTCAGTTGCAAAAAGTACCGTTTGTGAAAGTCCTTTGTACTCATTATTGAATGAAATATATTTATTGTCAATAATGTTTTGTTATTTATTGCTGTAATACACGATTGACTGTTGAGGTTATTGTCAAGACTATTTTTATACGCTTGTTCAACAACGCCATCTGTATTTATTGGCTAAATATTATTAACAGTGATCGGATGCTATAATTCATAATAGTACGGAGAAGAAAATACAGATGGCGTTAAAACAAAAGTGGGTCATTCTCTTTATAGAAAAATGTTAGGCTAAGTTAAGAAATAAAACAGTCATATGAGTAATAATATGTTTATTATGCTTCTTATAATTTTAAATGTACAAAGTAAATAAATATTAGCTGCCGTTCTACTGTGTTTTAAACTACAGGCAGTGAAGATTTTACGCTATACGTAATATACTTAAAAAATAGAGTAGCTGTGTTCAGATTAACATTTAAGCCTACTTTAAATTAACTCATAGGTTAAAGTTAACGCAACATTTAAACCAGCTAAAAATCAATCCGAAACAGCTAACCACAACTTACAATATATATTTCACCCTTACAACTTTGTCGCTAATTAAAAATTATACAAAATAAACAAACAAATATATACACTTAACTAGCACCTAATATTAATATCTACTTTAAAATAATATGCAATCTGTAATATTCTTTTTTTACAACACTATATCACAGAATAAAAATACATTGCCTTAATGTCTTCTAGACAACAGAGCTATGTGAAAATCCGACTATTTTATTTTAAACCCGCCATTGCAATTTTTTACAGCAGTAATAAAAGCCGTGAAACGTAACATACAATTGTTTTCATAATACAAATCTATATACCTACCTACTATTTAAAAGCAGATAAACTGTTATATATTATCATCATTTATCAACAAATCGATTATAGTTAGGGGCCCTATTGCGTCTAAAGGGGCAATTACGGGCGTTTTAATCGAAGGATATCCTTGATAGCCGTAAAAGTAAATAGGGGTTGTTTTAACTATTTACCCATATGACTAAAAACTGTTTTTAATAGAACTCCCGTAACTGCAAAAAGATGGATTAATCACCGCAGACGTAATAGGCCCCCTAACTATAATCGATTTGTTGATAAATGATTTTATAACAATCGATTACCTAGTTTCCGTATAAAATGCGTTAAATTGATCGATTACGATTACATAAATAGACTGCGAATGGCGGGAATTCCAATAAAATGGTCGGATAGTGTGCACTATGACTACAATAAATAAAAATAAAGGAGCTGCGTGTAACGAAAAATAGCTTTATATAGCGTAGGGTCCATTTTCAGTTCATAAAAAAATATTACTTGGACGGTGTCCATTTATTCGAAGAATGTGTCAGGACGAGTCCTATGAGAGAGGCTTTGAATGAGGCTTATTAGACTTTGGGGCCTAGTCCTAACGTATTTTGTCGAAACCTCTATCTGAAGTCGCTATATTTAATAATTTCATAAGCAATTTGTATAAGAACATAATGTTTAGGACACGATGGGGTTAGCATGGTGGTGATGTACAAAACCCTAACATAAAAAATAATTCCGAATTGATTTTTGAGTGTGAATAAAATATTTTCTATGAGATTGAAAATGCAATGACAGGGCAATATTACTGTATAAACCCTAAATATGTTTTAATGTGAATTATGTAAAATTTTAATGACAATTATTTTACTAAGCGTCACCAAATATGCAAAAAAGTATCTTCCTACATCAACTCCTAGCTAGGAACTCTTTCTTAATTTCTTGTTTTGCATACAATTGAGCAATAACGGAAAGGAAATGCGGCCTTCCTTGAGTGTCCAAATTATAAAAACGTTAAGTATTAGTTTTCTTACAAACAAGGGGTAAAATGGACCCTTTACACTGTACATTTATAAAATATTTATTGCATCTTAATATAATTGTACTTTATGATTGCAAAAAAGAAAAAGAAACTAAAATTGTAAAATAAATAACAAAATAAATAGAAACGAAGGTAAATGTTAGTATTAAAGTATGATTAAAAATCAGACCTTTATATAATGCATGGTAAGATCATAGTTAAAAAATGCATTTATCTCACACAGCTGTAAAACCGCGGAGAAAATAAATCGAGTAATAGTTCTATACAATTAGATATTTGTTTTTTATTTACAAAATACTCAAACGTTATGATACGTTTGGTTATCATACTTTATACCGTAGTTTTCTATATACTATACTCTTTTACAGGAAAGAAATGTAAGCAATTATTTCAACTGTCATAGTTAGATTATTACAATGACTTTCTCAAAATAAATGTATGTAACGAAGTAGTTTTCCGAAACATAACGTTTCTTTTTTGTATATTCTGTGTGTCTTTTTGTTGGTCTTAACATATAAATTCTATAAATTATTTAATGGAGCGACTGAATGAATGTAAGTATTAAGATTAAAAAAAACAAAAAATAAGACAGAAAACTTCGTAACAAAATTTCGTAAATACTATTTCGTTGCGTACATTTATTTTGAAATATATTATAACTGAATACTAAATATAATTGAAAAGTGGAAAAAATTGTTAACATTTTTTTCTTGCATGAATATAGTTTAATTCGATCCAGTTTTAACACATAACGGTAGACGAGTTATCATGGCGCAAGTCTAATAACACAACGGAAACACTTACAACTGATGTATCAATATCGTTTAACCACCAGTTATTATGTCTATGCTGGGTACCTAGCTGCGAATGACACTTATTATTCATCGTATCCTAAGCCGTCTAGATTTTAAACGGTAACCTAACGTATAATTGTAGTCAGCTTTATTCGAAATTCAAAACTTCGAATCGTAGACTTCTCTTAAACGTCACGTATTTTTGTTAATTTAAATGAAGAGAAAAAAAAGTTGCTAAGTCTTATATGGGATTTTAAGTTTTAAATTTTCCATTTTTTGTTACCTATTACTTCCCTTGTTTGGTTATAATTATTATAGAAAATAAATGTCTGATTTATGCACTTAGGCAGTGGATATTGCGAGAAGACTCGACATTTTGTATTTGGATCATGATCATGACAAGCCATAATATGATAAAGCTCAACAAAGATAGCTCGTTTCAATAAGCCGCGTTATGTACGGCGTAAACAAATGTCCTCTCATCATCATCATCAGCCGCAGGATGTCCACTGCTGAACATGGACCTCTCCCAAAGATTTCCAGATCGACCTATTGTAAGCGGCCCGCATCCAGTGACCTCTTTTGACTTTTATTATGTTCTCTGCCCAACATCAATTCCCTTAAAATGTGGGGTTAAATGTAGCCTTTAATATAAAAATGCAGATCTAGATATTTTGAAATGTATATTTTATAAAAAAATAAATGCTCGCGTATTTTTATTAATCATATTTTAAGGCAATGATAATATAAATGATAAGTTGCATTGATGTACTTATGATAAAATAACTACAATTTCTTAAACACAAACGATATGTCAATGTACTTTATGTGTACTTTTATACAAATATATTAAATACATAGTCTACAATATATATGAATATATTTTTACCTACAAATGCTTTAGAAGCTGCCTACTGTGATTTTTAAATTTATAATATTTATTAATATGTATTTAAACATTTAGAATAGTCGAACAACACTTATAATTTGAATTACCGGTAACAAGTAAAGATATTTTTTATATCATTGGCCGCCATATTTGTTTTGTGGCAGTAAGTTTTGGCGCGAAATAACGTAAGGAATACAGACCATAAAAATTCACAAATATAGACTATATTTTAATTAAATCTATATGCGAAGGGCTCTACATAATTTGACGCTACCTTTCGTGATATAAGGCACTAGATTATAGAAATGTTTACAAAGATTAATTTTTCAGCTAATTATAATTTACTAAAAGACAGATGAAAATATTTAAATATTGTAAATAGCGCCATCTATTATTTGTACCTATAAATATAAATTTTATTTCACTAAAATGACGATCGCAATTTCATTTAAAATAATATAAGCCTTTCTATTACAGGGTGTTTTAAAATCGCCTACTGTATTTTTATATCCAAAATGAAATGTACCACTAAAATAACTGTATTCTTGAATAGTAACGTATTGAAGAAATTCGATTTTAACAACGTTTTTACTCTTACTTTAATCCATGAAGCATCGGAATGTTTGCCGGCAAACATTCCGATGCTTTAAGTGTTAAAGCACACTAAATAATTAGAAATTTGAGACGTCGAGAGCGAATGTATATGGAGACATCTCCATATACCACGTGTTACGGTACGCTACGAGGCATTCAGGTGTTTAATGCATTGTTAAATTGTATCTGAACATTTTTGCTTCGTAGACTCTTATCACCTTTAACTGCTTCTAAAAGCAATCCAAATCCTCATCTTTGATACCATCTCAATAAACCAATCCAAATGTAATTTGTAAGCGAGGACCAATCATAATCATTTCTCTATTGGTCTATTTTCGCGATGGATTGAAATATCGATAGGGATCGTTTATTGAAAACGGCGGTAAATCTCTGAAACAACGCGTCGACTATTTTCAAACAAGATCAATGCTATGCTGCGCGATTAAACTGCCTTTAATATGAATCTACATTTACCTCACGAGACCCGGTTTCTACTGTACATACATACATAACATCACGCATTTTATCCCCGAAGGGGTATGCAGCGCAACTAGGGCACCCACTTTTCGCCAAGTGTGTTCCGTCCCATGATGTGATAGGGGGCGAGCCTATCGCCATATCGGGCACAAATTCCAGACTCCGGGCTGATACTGAGCAGAAAAACCCAAATATCACTTTGCCCGACCGGGATTCGAACCCAGGACCTCAGAGCGCTATTGTACCGGACATGCAATACAACTACGCCACCGAGGCAGTCATGTTGGTTTCTACTGTAGTTATGTGTATATATAGGTACCTAAACAGACCAACAATGATATGCCTCTATTTATCTCAAAATTACATTACAAACAAGCTCTTGTTATTCGATATTAATTTTATACAGGGCCGAAGTAAGGCATGATTTAACTATGTTTGATTTTGTGATTTTTAATATGTAAGTAATAGAAATTAGTACAAAAAAGAAATTCCTCTGTGAAAACAGATTTAATATTCGGTAAGAAATGAAGCAGTAACTAAAATTTCAAGTATTCCTACATGCAGGAGTGGGAATGGAGTGGAAATATCTTTCCCATAACCTTCGACAGTCGACAAAATCATGCCGATCTTTACAAAAGACGTATTGGAAAATAAGGTAGTCTTTGTTTACATTTAATTATTCCCGTGCGTAAATCGGTGTAGTCTACAGTCACTTATTTTACTTGGCCTT
>NW_023595012.1:0-9705 GCF_014839805.1 Manduca sexta | reverse complement strand
GTTGTGATTTTTTAATAAATAGTCAGTCTCGTATTGCGCCTTTCATTGCTAACACGTTGTCGCACAGAACACTTGTCGCGAATCCGAAATTTTATATGTTTTAGATCCTTTTTTATCGACCTGGCAACACCGATGACCGAAACGAAGTTAGTTGAAAAGGGTCTGTGAGCAAGTTCATGGCGAAGCGCTTGTTATTGTTATTATTATGGTTGTGAGCAGCGGTGTGAGAAAACAGGGACCAATAAATAATGTGAGTTAATTTATATTCTTGCTAGCAGAAATTATCAGTATTAAAGTATTGCAGTGCCTATCAGTGTTCACCAGACCAGATGGAGCTGCGGCTCTCCTGAAGGGTCTGGAACTGTTATGTCCAGACTCAGAAAATGAGACCGGGTCAGACCGGTTGTGAGGTAAGGGGTGGCTAAAGGGGAGGTATTGGAGGCCACATACGGAAGAATTCCCTCCTACAAAGCAGAATCAGTTCAGTTACTCAGGACACCAGTCAGTAAAGTGAACCAGTATCAGATTCGAGTTGTTGTCGCTCACTGCCCAGTACACAGTAAAAGGATTAACTCAGGTCCTCGAATCCAAATACAAATAGATTTGTATCGCTCGCAACTACGACTATTCGCTGCGCCGACTGGCGATCAACTGAGCTCTGCCTTGACCATGGCAGAGCGAAGTAAACTATCAAATGTCATCTGTCAATCTGTTCAATATTAACTACCTTCATATTTTATATATCCGGTTAACAATTTATATATTATCTACTGGATTCTTACAGCTCGGCCATCCTAATTCATGGTGGGTCCTCCCACTTGTCCGTCACGTTTCTTATCATATTTATTCGTATGTTAAATTATTATTACTAATTAGTCACAGAAAAAAAAGTGTATACAAATCATACATTAAACTATCAAGTCAAGATTCAATGTCAATTGTTCACATAGTCTCCCATGATCTGCGAGCATCTGTGTCCTACCGGTATCTTTACAGGCATGCTTCATTTTTCGGCACTGCTCACTCATAGCTTATGTGAAGCGATTGCATCTATCAGTTAAACTGGTGTGATCTGCGGTCATCTGTGCCGGCAAGCACTGACTGCTCACAATCCTATTTGATCTCAATCATAATTCTATTCAATAATCACACTTCACAATTCACGATCTGCGGCCATCTGCGTGTTAACGCTGGCTGCTCGTAATTTTCAGTTGTTCATCAATTTATCATCAATTATAATAATTAATATATAATATAGAGTATAGTCTGCCACGATCTGCAAACATCTGTGCGATACCCATACGGATATACTTCAGTTTCGGCACTGTCTGCTCGTAGCCTATATCTATATAATGTCGCTTGGTATCATACTATATTAAATTAATTTGACGTATTTTAATAACCAATTTTAATGAAACCTTTACAATGACATCTTAACAATATTTAATAATACAGAACAATGCTTTCATTACATTAACGTAATACTTAGTTCTTCATGTTTACTTAAATACTTTAAGTAACATAATATTCATTTTTCATTTTCATCGCTATTATCAGAATCAGAATCATTTATATTCTCAGGTCCTTTAAAATTAAGCCAGGGATGTATCTTGTCACAGGAAACAACGTTTTCATATACTTTGTTACCTTTTTTTGTTAATGGGGTATCTTTCACTACATATCTATCATTAGGTAGTACCTTTACAATCCTATACGGACCTTGAAATTTAGGCATAAGTTTTTTTGATTTACCTAGCCTGTCTTTATCAAAGGTCACTCTTTCGACTCGAACGAGATCACCTTCACAATACTTTGTCGGTGATTTTCTATGTTTATCAAAACGAGTTTTAGCAATTGTCTGTTCCTTTTCAATTCTATTAACAGAATCATTTCTTAAATTCGTCAATTCATTGCCACTCAAGCGATCAATGGTCATATTTATCACGTCACTTAACTTGTTTTCCGATGTACTCATTATCTTGAAGCCAAATAATAATTCAGAAGGACTTTTTCCCGTAGTTTTATTAACGGATGTATTCAAACCTAACTGAACCTCACCTATACACTCATCCCATGTGTTATCGTCTTTTTCATGACATTTAGTACTTAAAGCATCCAAAATTGTGCGATTATATCGCTCTACTTGTCCGTTTGCCCTCGGGGTTGCTACGGCGTTTAAAATATGTTTAATGCCTATAGCTTCAACAAAAGATTTAAATTTGAAACTCGTAAAACACGTACCCTATCAGTAATTAGACGAGTAGGTGCCCCAAAAAGACTAAAATGTTCCTCAAAAATACGAATTGCGGTAGCGGTCTTTGTATTTTTAACTGCTTTCAAATTTATAAATTTCGTAAATGCATCTATGATTACTAACAGATACATGTTGCCCCTACGGGAACGCACAAATGGACCCAAATGATCCGCATGCAATGTGTGAAATGGTATATCTGGTTTTGGGATTGGATGTAATTGTCCTTCTTTAGGCCCACCAGGAATCTTATGGTATGCACATTGCAAACATGCGGCTACGTACTTTTTGGTAAACCTCCTCATCTTGGGGAACCAAAACGATGCTTTAAGTCTTTTCAATGTCTTATCATACCCAAAATGGCCTACGTCATCGTGGTTCATCCTCAATAACTGCTACCGGACGGGTTTAGGAACAACCCAACGCAAACCATCTTCGGTTATTTTAAAGACATAATTACCTTTTATCTGATAATTTTTATGAACATCGACAATAGTCTTTGTGTTTGTATCTAATAGAATGGCTTTAATCTTGTTAATCTCGTCATCATCACTCTGAACAGTTGCAATCCAATCTTGAATATTCACAGTCAATACGTCTATCCACATAATCATTGTTTAATTTGGTGAACTCAGCAACAGGAGCACGGCTAAGTGCATCGACATGAGACATCCTTGAACCGGGTCTATATTCAATCTCACAGTCGTACTCCTGGAACTGCATCCACCAACGACCTATCCTGGGGATTAAATCCCTTTTTGTCAACGTCGTCCGTAACGCTCCGCAGTCCGTAATTATTTTAAACCTAATGCCTAATAAGTACACGCGAAATCTGTTTAATGATGCTACCACTGCTAAAGTTTCTAAATCAAAAGAATGCAACTTTTGTTCGTCAGGGGTAGTCTTACGACTATAATACGCCACAGGTCTTATAAGTCCGCATAGGCTGCGTTGCATTAGAATACCCGCTATACCGTATTTCGAAGCATCTGTATGCAACTCGGTTTCCAATTTTGCATCATACAATGCGAGTAATGGTCTTTCTGTTAGTTTACTTTTCAGAGTCTCAAACGCTAAATCATGTTCATCTGTCCATTCCCATGTAAAGTGCTTTCTCAACAAATCAGTCAGAGGTCGCGCTATCAAGGAAAAGTCTTTTACAAATCGCCTAAAATAACTGGCTAATCCAATGAAACGTCGAACTTCGTGAACATTCTTTGGGACTGGAAAATTTGATACGGCGAATATTTTTCGAGAACCGGGTCGTATACCCGTACCACTAACTTCATAACCCAAAAAGTCAATTTCTTTATAAAAGAAAAAGCACTTATTTAGCTTGAGGGTCAAATTTGCGTCACGAAGGTTATTTAAAACCTCATCTAATCTTTCAAGGCCTTCTTCAAATGTTTGTGCCGGTATTAAAACATCATCCATATATACAAGCACGTACTTAATTTTAGACAAAATCTTGTTCATCAACCTTTGGAACACTGAAGGTGCATTCGCTAACCCAAAAGGCATCCTTTTAAATTGATATTGGCCGTCAGGTGTTACGAAAGCAGTTTTGTCTTGGGAGCCTTCCTCCAAAGGTATTTGGTAATATCCTGACGCTAGGTCTAAACTAATAAATAATGAGTTACCGGCTAAACGATCCAACTGATCATCGATCAATGGTAGAGGAAAATGCTGCTTTTTTGTTCGACTATTCAATGTACGATAATCAACACAAAGCCGCCTGTCACCAGTCTTTTTCTTAACCAATAGAACTGGACTAGCATAGGCGGAATTGGACTCGCATATTATGTCTGCGTCGAGCATTTCCTTTACCATACACCTGACAAGTTCCCTTTCCGGGTACGATAACCTATACGGCCTATAAACAACGGGTCTATCGTCAGTAGTTCAATTTCCATCGTTTCTATATTGGTATATCCTAAATCCATCATATTATGTGAAAAACACGTTTTATATTTCTGAAGAAGTTCTTTTAACTGTTTTACTTCACAATTAGATAAATGATCACCGTGGTTTAACATTTCATCGGTGTCTTTACTGTCGAAATCCAATATATTGATGTCAAAAGATTTATCCGTAACTAAAGCACGTGTCATTAAAGATCCTTTTTCAAAATTTAATACACAGTCACAAACATTCTGTACTAATAAAGCACACATTCCATTCGTTATACTATATTCTCCAGGCATCAGGTAGTACTCTTTGCCAGGGAACCACGCAAGAAGCCATTTACGTATACACTTCCTGAATAATTATCAATATCGCTTCTTATTTTGATAATAGATGTATTGCGTGGCGCGATAGAAAAGTCATCTGACAGGAAAAGTTTTAACTTTGGTGGCAATGTTCGTTCAAACCTCAAGATATCACTAGTTTTATTATAGTAATTCCCGGTTTTCGGTAAAGCTATGACCGATCAGTACAGAATACTTAATTACACTATCATCAACTATATAGACGTCAACTGACTCGATTATGTTCTGGATTTCAACCTTAACTGTAGCTCTGCCCAATGGTAATACAATGTTATTTCCTATACCCCGCATTGTAGGTAGCCGCCCTATCGACCACTGAATACCTAACCTTTCTGCTTCACTACGACGTAGCAGCGTACACTGACTTCCTAAGTCTACATATCCATGAATGGGTTGGTCATTCAGCTTCAAGTCAATAAGATATTTGTCATTACTTGTATCAAAAGAATCTAATTTCATAACGGTCTTTTCTTTATCTACGTCTAATCTGGATTTGTCATTATTGAGTAGTTTTGGGCAGTTTCCCGCTAAATGACCGATTTTCTTGCAAATGTTACATTTCAAAATTTTCTTATCACACCTGTAGCTATAATGACCGGATTCGTTACAATTGAAACAAACAATAGGCTTCAGACTATCATTCGTCTTGACTACCCTCGAAGTAGTTGTAGGATTATTTTGCCCGTTACCATTTAACCCCACTCTTTTATCAAGATTGCTTTTAATTCTATTATCAGATTCTCGCGATTGCTGTTTAATAGACTGGAAATATTTTAATATCTGTTCCGGTTCTTCACATTTAGTAGCCTTAGCTCCCAACCTTAAACTACGATCTTCTATTCCATATAAAATACAGTCAACAGCGCGTTTACCGTTAATCTCGCATCGATTTAGTAAGTTGATTTTTTCATAATAATACAATTCCAATGAATCGTTGTATTTTGCCTTTTTACCTAAAATTTCTGTGAGCAATTCTGCGTAATCGTCACTTGATGGAAATGATTCCGTTAATTTAACTTTCCATTCGGGCCATGAAAACGACATAGACGGGAGGGTTTCATACCAAGTTTTAGCTACACCACTTAGCTTGGGTAGCGCATAATGGATTATTTGATCCTCGCCCCACTTATATAAATGTGCACACTCCTCGACTTTACTAATCCAAGTGTTAATAGTTTGACCTTTTGTCATAGGATTAAATTCTGGTACTACATTACCTAGCATAGGGAATTTGTTTCCCTCTGAGCGGTTATTAGCCATTGATTTTATTAATTCAATCAGCAACATCTGAGTCTTATCACTATTTGAACCAGAATTACTCACATTCTTATCATTTGGTCGCGTTCTTGAGCAGTGGCGTCGTGGTCTCGAACGACGTTCTGATCTAGACCGGCTTCTGACGTCACGCTCATCCCGCTGACGATGATGTCTCGATCTCGTGCGAAATCTTGGTTCGGTACGGTTCCTTGATGTCCCCGTTCAAGCGTTGATAGGTTTCGATTACGGTTACTGCGATTTCTACTGGGTCGTGCGTCCGTAGTTTCAAGCGTGTTCTTACCATTCTGCGATCTTGTTCTGCGACGTTTCTCTCTAGAGTCTGACGTAGATTCTCTGCTACTGTTCCGCGATTCCCCTCGTGTCCTTCCGTGATGTCGACGTTTAAGCGTCGAATTTCTGCGCCCAGCACTGGTACCAACATTACTAGTGTTGTCCATTATCGGCACACACAATAATCTTAAGATAGGATGCACTAAGCGTGAAAATAATTAAGTAGGAAATAGTCGTGGTTTTTCAACATCCCACTTCTGAGCTAAAAGGATTAACTCAGGTCCTCGAATCCAAATACAAATAGATTTGTATCGCTCGCAACTACGACTATTCGCTGCGCCGACTGGCGATCAACTGAGCTCTGCCTTGACCATGGCAGAGCGAAGTAAACTATCTAATGTCATCTGTCAATCTGTTCAATATTAACTACCTTCATATTTTATATATCCGGTTAACAATTTATATATTATCTACTGGATTCTTACAACAGTATCAGATTTTCGCTGCGTACCCAGTTTTTAACCAGCAACTCGGTTTGGGTACTTGGCGACAACACTACAATATACACTATTTGGCGACGAGGAACCCATTAATCGCGTATTAAGTATCATTGGTTACAAGTAGTCATCATGGGAGAGAGGAATACCTGATTTCGGCAGTCTGAAGGAGTTTAAAGTGCATGTGGATCGGTGGTCGACTAACATGACCCGAGTGAAAACGTGGTTTACTATTCACGAGATTAAAGTAGCAGACCAATCAAATATCTCGTGGCAATAGTAGGAACCGAAGCTTTAGACCTCATCATAGACCTGTGTTACCTCGAAAAACCCGAAAAGGTCAGTATCGATAAAATTGAGAAGCTAGTCGAAGAACATCTGTCGCCGAAGCGTTCTATTATTGCGGAGAGAATGCTTTTTAGATCGTGCAAACAAGTTGACGGCCAATCAATTAATGAATACTTAGTACAACTAAAGAAACTTAGCAAATCGTGCAAATTTTCAACGCCTGAGAGTTTAAAAGAGAACCTTCGAGATCAATTTGTGTATGGGATCTCAAACGAACGCATTCGTCAACGGATTATGACGGAAAAAGACGACGAGTTAACTTTGTTGCGGGCAATGGAGCTGGCATTGTCGCTGGAAGCGGCGATACGAGACGTGGGACCGGCAGCGGAGGTCGGTCATGCTCGCGGACAAGCCGTTGCATGCAGGGGTGTGCCGCGCTCCCCCGGCGCCGGGGGCCGTGCGCGCGCTCGTGCCCGCATGCAACACATCAACCGGGGAGCCAGCGGCGCTGCTGGCACTGCGCAGCGATGCCACCGGTGTGACGGGAGGCATCGGCAGGACAAGTGCTCTTTTATACACAGCGAGTGTTATGTATGCGGAAAAAAGGGTCACATAGCTAAAGTGTGTCGATTTCGGAAACAAAATCAGTACACGGTGTTTGTGATATGCCGTAATCGGGGTCGTCGTCAGACTCCGATGACGGGGTGTGTTGAACGTTTATCAACTAATTGATGACGAAGTGGACAAAGATGGACCATCAAAGTAAAAGTGAATAGCGTGCCGATAATTTTTGAAGGTGATACCGGCTCAGCAGTCAGTGTTATATCTTATAAGACTTTTAAGGAATGCTTCGATCAGTATGTATTGCAACCGTATAAATCAAATTTAAAAATGTATAGTGGGCAAAAGGTGAAACCGAAAGGTAAACTTATTTGTTGTGTAGAAATTAATAATCTTGTCAAGAATAATTTATGTCTCATAGTTATTGATAATAATTTTAGCCCATCGTTATTGGGACGTGATTGGATGCGCGCGTTTGGTGTACTATTTCCATCATTTAAACAAATTAATAATATAGAATCACAGTCACCCTCTAATTCCAAAGATGCCGTGGATATATTAGTGAAACGTTATCCTAACGTGTTCAAAGCGGGTATAGGTACATTTAACAAAAGTGAGATTAGTCTGGCGGTATCGGAGGGTAGTGTGCCGGGGTGGCGGCGTGCTCGACCTGTGCCTCACGCGCTGCGGCCCGCCGTCGAGGCGGAGCTACAGCGTCTGCAACGCGAAAATATCATCACGCCCGTGGAGTGGAGCGAGTGGGGGACACCCATTGTGCCCGTACTTAAAAAGAATGGACAGGTACGATTATGCGGTGATTTTAAAATTACTTTGAACCCAGTGTTATAGGACGATAAATATCCAATTCCGCGTATTGATGATATTTTTGCTGCTCTCGAAGGTGGAGTTATTTTCGCGAAAATTGATCTTAGTAATGCATATTTACAGTTTGTTTTAGACAACCCGTCTAGAAAATTATGTACGATTGTAACACATCAGGGTATGTAATGTTTTAATCGCCTACCATTTGGCATTAAATGCGCACCAAATAAATTTCAAAGAATTATGTATAAATTATTTAGGATTCCGCGGGTGACGTGTTATCTTGACGATTTAACAATTTGTGATGTAAACAGGGATAAGTTATGGGAAAAAATATTATTGGTATTTAAAATCCTATCCGACAGCGGTTTGCGAGTGGCCCCTGAGAAATGTACATTTTTTCAAAAATCAATTTCTTATTTAGGTCATGTTATCGACTGGTTACAGTTGCATACCGTATGCAAACCGTTAGGTTTGCATACGGATCGCAGAAAAGTGGACGCGTTAACTAAAACACCCGTGCCTACAAATATCAGAGAACTAAAAGCGTTTTAGGTCTAGTAAATTATTATGGGAAGTTTGTGAGAAATTTAAGCCACGTGCTAAGTCCCCTCTATGACTTATTAAAGAAGGGTAATAAATTTACGTGGAGTCAATCGTGTGAGGATGCGTTTAAATGTGTTAAAAATGCAATGAAGAGTAATTCAATTTTGGCGCATTTTGATCCACAGCTGCCTATTACGGTGACGTGCGACGCGTCCCCGCGCGGGGTAGCCGCCGTCCTGTCGCAACATTCCGCTGACGGACTAGAGAGGCCGGTGCAGCACGCCTCACGAGCATTGTCGGTAGCTGAACAAAAGTATGCACAAATTTGTCGCGAAGGTCTAGCGATTATATTTGGTGTCACTAAATTCCATGACTACATTTACGGTCGGAAGTTCACTTTAGTGACCGATTGTAAGCCGTTGGCTTGTATTTTTAATGAAAATAAAGGTGTCCCGTTAATGACTGCCAGTCGGCTTCAGCGTTGGGTGGTCATACTAGGTGCGTATAACTACCAAGTAAAATGTATAACGTCGAAACATAATTGCGTAGCAGACTGTTTATCTCGTTTGCCAGTTCCGGAAAGGAAGAGTACACTAGAATTGACTCATATATAAATTTTGTTCAAAATATTTGTACAGTCTCAACTGCACATGTTTGCTGACGCGGCGTGACGTACAATGCACGCGAAAATATCAATATATAATATTTTACCAATAATTAAAACTCAGAGCAGCTACAACCGCGGACTTGAACATATAACTATAGAAGAGAGGAATCGCCAACTTTAACTTTATAACGCAATAATATAAATAAACTGTACTACTCCGTCTTCGGTGATTTAACTCTACGCACTCAACAACATCTAACGACATTCAAGTGTACAAACTGTACAATATTAGTCCGCTGGATTTTAAAGAAATAT
>NW_023595011.1:0-9711 GCF_014839805.1 Manduca sexta | reverse complement strand
AGGCTGATATTATACCTAGTCTTGCCATAAATATTGTAATAAAGAAAAAGAAAATTGTTAACTGCAAATAACATTTATTACTTTTACAGTGTGTCAGTTTAATACATAAATATAAAACAATTAAAAATATAAAAAGCTTATTCGAAGTGGTCTCCATTGGCTGCAATACAGTCCTTTAAACGATGAGGCCAGTTATCAATAGAAGCACGCACTCTTTCCATGGGAAAATTCTTCACTGCCAATCGTATAGATTGTTTTAGGGACTCCAAATTATCATGGCGTTTAGAGCAAGCTGTACTCTCTAAACTGACCACAAATCATAATCCAGCGGATTAAGATCGGGACTAGACGACGGCCAGTCTTCAGCTCTGATGAAGTCCGAAACGTTCGATTCCAACCAAGACTGCGTGGACCGAGCTTTATGACCCGGCGCCGAGTCTTGCTGGAAGGACCATACTTGGTTATTGAACATGGTGATGTTAAGGGGCTTAACTACCTTCTCAAGAATGGTATCTTGATACACTTGTGCCGATGTTTTGATACCTTTTCACAAAAATATGGCTCAGTCACTCCTTCATAGCTAACACCCCACCAAACCATCACTGAAGTCGGATAATGTCCACGTTGCACTCTGTCGACTAATTGGGAAGCTTCCTTAGAGCTTTGAGCATAAATACGGTCATTTTGTTTGTTAAAATGTTGCTCAATTGTAAAAATTTTCTCATCCGTAAACAAAATTTTTCTGTGACCTCCCTTTGCGTACCGCTTCAGTAGTTGTTTGATTTTACCACCCTATTCTTCTTTAAATTATCAGTTAAGAAATGGCCAGTGCGTCTCTTATAGGCTGCAAGTCCTAAGTCATCTTTTAAAATACGCGACATGGTTCTAGGTGCTATCTTCATTTCCCGAGATAAAATCTTTTGCTTTCGGACAGGATTTCTTCGAATTCTTTCACTTACTGCTTTGACCAACTTTTTAGTAAGAACACTACGTGGACGGCCAGATCTTTCTCTGTCACAAACAGAGGAGGTCTCATTGTACCTATTAATAGCCCGGTACACAAACATTTTACTAATACCAAGTGTATGGAGAGTTTTAAAAATTGCATTTGGCTCCATACCTACTTTGTGTAATGCTATCACAGCGATTCGGTTCTCTTTATCACCCCACACCATTTTAATATCGCAAAATATTTTACAATGTATTGGCGCCAAAATGAGAAAACACAATGAACAATCGTATAAAAATGACAGATTCGAAATTCAAATGTAATATTTTTTATAATTAACTGTAACAGTATTTATGGCCAGACTAAGAATATTTTCCTGGTATTAAGTAGCCTAGCAGCACCTAAAGTAATGTAGCTTCCTATTAGTTAAAAAATCGGTGCAGTTGTTACAGAAATTAGTCTCTACAAACTGGCTTTGGGCTATTTGTACACCAATATGTATTTACACGGGTACTTACAATTGTCACGCCGAAGTGTCAGGTTCGATCCCCGAGTCGAGTAATATGATGTTATGTACTTTGTATAAGTCCAAAGTCTAGAATTGTGCATTGCATGACACAAAAAAGGTGTGTTACACTAAATAAAAACACTTTATTTATCACTTTAGGCGAATGAAGTTACACTTATGTTACTTCAAAACAATGTATAGGAATAATTATTATTATTTCTAAATAACAATTAAAATTACTTATATAACTATGGATATTTTAAATTAGGATAAAATTTATAATGAATACACTCTTGTCTACCCTAAAAAAGGGAAAACCGTGATGCTATGTTTAATTTGTTGCAGTCACCAAAGCCAGCCAAAGAGGAATCGTCTAGTGGTGTTAAGAAAATAACAAGGCTGGGTCTTGAAGCCAACAAAGATACAGATTTGCCAGTGGTACTCTCAAGTCATCACCAAAGGTAAATTAGTTTTATACTACTACACCTAGTATGTTAATAAAAAAATCATAATATAGTAACTTTTGCCTGCGGCTCCACCTGCGTGAAAACGTTATTCCGGGATAAAAACCTTATTGTGGGGCGTAGGATCGGCACAGGACGCCTTTCCGTCCCCACAATGAGTGCTGGATTGCGTGAGGGAAGTGGCAATGCCAATTAATAAGGCCCGGAGGTTTTATAACGTATATTCACTATTCACACGTAAAAGATACAATGATCCGGCGGACACACAGTAGCGGCGTACGTTTCGCAGTGCGGCGTGAGCGGTGCAGTATGCACGTCGCTCTCTCCTTTCTTGCACTGTTTTTCCTGGCTGGAACACTTCAGGGCTTCTTGTTTTCTTCCTTTTCTTGACTCGAACTGAACTTGCTGGAACTCGAACTGCCGAATGCCAAAATTGCATTCGCTTATATATAACCCGGCTATCCGTAGGGAGAGCCGCCAAAATAGAGCCTTTTGCAGCCTCATTTTCACTTCCTAGCTATCACTATTTTATAAATAAAAGTTGGACCTCTGGAGTCCCCTATGTGAAATTTACACGGTTTTATAGATAAATCAATTACCTATAACTATACATAAAAATAATACGCCTATGTGCGATACGAAAAAGTTACAATAACAAAACACAAGAAATTTGTCTACAGACGACGCACAAAGGCCTTAAAAACGCTATTTACTTTGATATGAACTTATATACAATACCCATGTTTACGGCATGGGGTAGGCAAAAGCAAAAACTATATCTACGTAAAGTTTCTACACTGTCACTTCAATATCTCGGTCGTGAGATCGCTTTATAACGCACTACTAAAAACAGTCACACACACGTGCGCGGGCGCATTGTCCGTCCTCTCTGGTGTGTCGTTTCGCTCGACACACCTACTGCGCATGCGTGAATGCGCTGTCTCGCTCTTTTCGTGTGTGCGTCCTGCACATTCTCCGCCGTGTAGCGCCCAGCGTCCAGGGGGCGATACATTATGTAGACGTGCAGGACGTGCTCGCCGCCGATTGCGGCGCCGCCTCTTCGTTGCCGCTGCCTCGTCGCTCGGGTGCCGCAGGGTGCAGGAGGACGATTTTCTTCACGGGGCGTCGTAGCACGCCTCCCCGCGTGGCTACGTCCACTGTGCGCGTCACGCCGTCAGGTCCCGGATGCGTAGCACAGATGCGGCCACGCAAGTGTTTCGTGGGAGCGTCCCGTCCACGATGCGCACGACGTCGCCGATGTGTAGCTCTGGTCCCTTGCTGCGGGGCTCCCGCCGGTTGCGGAGCTCGGGAAGGTACTCTCGTAACCAGCGGGTCCAGAAAGCGTCGGCCAGCTGCTGCGACGCTCGAAGGTCGGCATGCGTGCCGTAGCCGTGTTCGGCTGGAAAATTAGGTGTGGCGAGTGGGCCCTGACAGCCCAACAGAAAGTGGTTAGGCGTCAGGGCCTCCGGATCTTCGGGGTTCACCGACACATGAGTCAGTGGGCGGCTGTTGACTGTGAACTCCACCTCGGCGAGTAGCGTCGACAGCGTCTCTTCATGTGGCCTCTGCTCGTGAAGCACCGTCGTCAGCGCGGTCTTGACCGACCGCACGAGCCGTTCCCAGGCGCCACCCATGAATGGTGCGCCCGGAGGGATGAAACGCCATCTAATCGCCCTCCGCGACGCCTCTTGTTCGGCGCCAGCGAGGAGGGTGTTGCGCAGTTCCTTTTCTGCGCCGTGGAAGTTTGTCCCGTTGTCGGACCAGATCTCGGCGGGGCTCCCGCGGCGCGACAGTAATTGACGACGCTCTCCACGCCTGCATGGTGGAGTTGTGTGTGGACATGTTCCACCCACAGTTTCGTTGCCCGATGTTCGCCATCGACGATCGGAGGGTTCTTTGTTGCGGCGCTTACTCCCGTGGCGGCTGAAATTCTGCTGTCGAGGCAAATGAGTTCGTTAATAAATGTTATACTCAAAGCGTACAACCCTGCTTTCTTTCGACACGGGTTTTCCTTTTCGAGTGAGCGTAGTTCTTCCTCGAAGGCGGCCTCCTGACTCGCCTTTATGATTATGCGCTCGGCCTCTTCTTGCAACTCGGCTGGGAGCGTCACAAATCGCTCCTCCGGTGCTTGTACGACTCGTTTCGCCGCATTTTTCGCGGCTTCGTTGCGCCTCCAATCCGGATTCTCGCCTTCGCGGCCGCCTTGGTCCTCTTGTAATGGACCGTGTTGACGCGTCGTTTGAAGTGTTGTACTGCTTGTAGTACGCGGGCGGCAGCTCTAACGTAGCGATTCCAATTTGAGAATCGATTCACGTCGGGCAGGACTTCCTTGTACTGTTTCTCCCGACGCTCTGTAATAGTGTTCACTCTTTCCTCACCCGTGTCGGTGCTCAGCTGTGTTTCCTCCGCAGGCCATAGTTCGGGCGGGTCGCGGAGGAACTCTGGTCCGTTGAACCACCTGTGTTCCCGCGTGAAGTTGTCGGGAACGTCGCGCGTAGCGTCGTCGGCAACGTTGTAGCGTGTAGGCACCCATCTCCATTGATTCGCCTGTGTGTGTTCTATCGCGGCGATTCGATGCGCTACGTAGGGCTTGTACGACCTGGCTCCCGTTCTGATCCAGCACAGTGTTGTCTTGCTGTCGGTCCAGTAGGTCGTGGATTCTGGCTGCCTGGAGTGCTCCTGTGTCACACTCGCAGCCATCCGTGCGCCGAGTACAGCTGCCTGTAGTTCGCCGTGGTATGGAGGTTAATTTGAGTGGAGCTACCTTTGCCTTGGCCGCCAGTAACGTGACTGTGACTCGTCCGTCGTCGTCCTCGGCGCGCCAGTAGAGCGCGGTCGCGTAGGCTGACTCGCTGGCGTCGGTGAACACGTGGAGTTGGAGTTTTCTCGCTCGGGAGTAGCCGGGATAGCAGCGCGGCACTGTTACGCCGCTGAGTTGCTTCAAATGGGTGAGCCAGTTCACCCAGGCGGCGGACAGTTCGTCGTCGATCGGTCGTCCCATCGGTGCCGCGTCGCCACACCTCCTGTAATAGCTGTTTAGCCCGCACAGTTATCGGCGACACCAACCCTAGGGATCAAACAACGACATTACTATTTTCAATGCTTCTCTCTTCGTGGGTGCTTCTCGCCTCAGTAGGTTCGACGGTATGCGGGCCAAGTCTAGGTTGAACGCCAACCTGTCTTCTTGCGGCCTCCAAATAAGGCCTAGGACTCGTTCAGTCCTTTCTATTTCCACCGCTTCGGTTGCATTGGGCGATTCGCCGAGCGCCTTCAACACCGCGGGCGAGTTACTCGTCCACTTCCTTAATTCAAAGTGAGCTTCTCTGTGTATGTTACGCACCTGAGTAGCGATTGTTATCGCCCTGTGTTCATCTTCATAGCTGTCGAGGTAGTCGTCCATGTAGTGTTTCTTCTTGATCGCCTCGACAGCCTCAGGATGCGTGTGTCGGTGTCTCTCCGCGTTGCGATTCATGACGTATATCGCCGTCGCAGGAGAGCACGATGCGCCAAAGATTAATACCTTCATTCGGTACACCTCTGGCGGCCGGCTATCTCGGCGGTTTCCCCGCCAGAGGTAGCGCAGTGCGTCGCGATCTTCCTCGCGTAGTCCCACCTGCATGAACATCTCCGTGATGTCCGCTGTTACAGCGACGGGATGTTCCCGGAATCTTAATAACACTGCGGGAAGAGGCTGTAACAAATCCGGCCCTGTTAATAGATTCTCATTCAAAGTCGTACCTTTTGTTTTGGCTGCTGCGTCGTGTACAACTCGCAATTTGTCGGGCTTTAGAGCGTTTACGACTGCGAAATGCGGCAAGTACCACGTCCTTGTGGTGTGGGACGCGCGTGGCGCTATTTCCGCGTAGCCTTCTTGACTAGGGCCTCCATGTGCTCTTCATACCTTCTTTAAGGTCGGGATTCTTGTCCAACTTGTTTTCTATGTTGTGCAGCCTTTTCAGCGTGTTTTCATAGTTATTCGGCAATTCCACGCTGTCCGATTTCCACAACAGGGCCGTCTGATATCTTCCCTCCGGCGATCTCTCCGTATGTTCGTTCAGTATCTTGAGCGCCTTCTCGCCGGGGTCGTTCTTGGGCCTGCGGGTGTCTATAAACAGGTTGTCGG
This sequence comes from Manduca sexta, assembly GCF_014839805.1. Classification (NCBI taxonomy): domain Eukaryota; kingdom Metazoa; phylum Arthropoda; class Insecta; order Lepidoptera; family Sphingidae; genus Manduca; species Manduca sexta. Next base: position 3,667 of record NW_023595011.1, on the reverse strand, counting down.
ATGTTATAAAATCTCGCAAAGTTCCTCTGTGCGTTCGTCGGTCGTGGTTTGACCGACGAAATTCACTCTGTGTCCCAGAGTCCGAGTCCGGCTTCCATGTATCACCCAACCGAGCGGCGTGAGTGATGCGACCGGTTGATGTCTCCTACCTGACCGTGTTTTCGTGGCGAGGAGGAGATGCCAGTTATCCTGGCCTATGAGGATTCGGGGTTTCGCCTCTTCCGCTCGTTTAGCGGACAGTAGGCCCTTCAGGTGTCCGCAATCCCGTATCGCCTCGTCCGGGATGCGCTGCGCCGCCAACTGGAGATTGTCGACGGTGCGTGCTTCGATGCGAAGTCGTCCCCGGCTTCCTTCAATATTAAACTTGACGCGCCGAGAATTGTTGCGTGTCTTCCTCTCCCCGTCGTACGTTGCTATGTGTGAGTGGTTCGTCTCCGGTCCTTCCGCGCCGATATCTCGAGCGAGTTCGTCGTCGATGAGGCTCACCGTCGATCCGTCGTCGAGTAAGGCGAAAGTGCGCAGCCACCCCCGCCGGTCCTGAAATGCACACTGGGGCTATTTTTAAAAAGGACATCTGTGGCATCCATGTTGAGTTCACTGCCTCGTTCACTGCTTCGCCGGGTGCGTCGGTGATCTTATTTTTCGCTCCGAGTGCAGCAAGCGGTGATGTAGATACTCGCACCCGTTGATGTCGCATTTCTTCGGCTTGCATGTGTGTTGTTTGTTCCTGAATTTCAAACATCTGAAACATAAGTCTGTGCTTCTTTGCGATGTCCCACCGCGCGTCTATGGCGGCGTCGCGGAAGCGAACGCAGTCACTCATCGAGTGCGTTTCTTTGTTACACACACTGCATGTCGACCGTTTATCTGCCACAGTCGTGTGTACCCGCTGCCGGCGTGGCTGTTCGCCGCCGCCGAATCTTGCCGGCGAAGCCTTGTCCGAAATGACTTCAGGCGTCGCGAACGGGCTGCAGAAATCGGCTTCTTATGAAGCGACAAAACTTTAATAAATCGGGCTCACCTCTATGCCGTGCGGCGGCGAACTCGTACCACTGTCTTTTCAACGTCGGAGTTAGCTTCTCCATAACTGCCTTAGTTACCTCCGGGTTGTAGAGGTAGAAGGCACAGTCGAGCGCTTGTAGTGTGCCCACGATGTTTTCTATCTTCGTGGCGAATGTGCATATGTCTCTCGGCGTATCTGTAAGACGGGGTAGCGCGCGTAGGCGCTCTATTTCGGCTAAGGCGATTGAGTCCGGGCGCCCAAAGCGCGTTTCCAGACTCTTTAACACGGTGTTCGGGTCGGCGTTGGTTATAAGCAGTCCTTGTACTGCTTCCTTGGCGATGCCCCGGAGGCTACGGCGTAGCCGGGACATGTTTTCCAACGTCGTGAAGTGGCTCATGGACTCTATGTAGGCCGCTCTATATGTGAGCCAATCGTGATGATCACCGTTGAACGTAGGCAACTCTGTGTACCTTAAAGTGTTGCCTATGCTGTGCGGCTTGCACAGCTTGTGTTATGGCGGACGCGAGTTCTTGATACTCCGTCCTCGGTCGCGATGCGACCAACGCGCCGTCTTGCACTTGTTGCGGGTTCGGCGTTGATTGCGGTTGCTGCGAAGCTGAGTTGTCTCGTAGCCAGGCTGCTACGACGGGCGGCGGTTGCTTCGTAGCGCGGTGTTCGTCGCTCCGTGCGGCGATTACAGGCGGCGGCTGCGTAGCTTGTTGAGTTCGTTGCCACGATGCGGCTTCAATCGTTGGCACTTCAGGCTGCGCAGTCGGGTTCACTGAAAATGGCATAAAAACGGACGGATTATTTGTTTCGGGCGTTGTGACGGGATGCGTCGGCGGGTGCACGGCACTGGCTCCCGCCGGTACAGTCGCCGGGTTGTCCCATGATACGGCAGCGATCACTGGGTCCGATGACTGTATAGGGGCTTGCTTTCCCGTCGCAACATCGGTCGGTCGGCTCTCGATCGCGAGTAATTGGCTAGTTTGAACCCAGCTATGTACTCGGAAATCTTGTCTCGGCCTCCGTTATGACGGATTCGAGGTCGTCCTCGCTATCCTCCGCCTCGATTTCAGCTAGCTTGGCGGCCGCTAGCTCTATTTTCAGTGCGGTGAGTTCAGCCCTGGCCTGTGCCAGGCGGCGTGCCCTTTGAAGTGTGTTTTAGTTGATCGACGCTGCTTTGCTTCGGGCTCGCTCTTGCGTCGATTGTTCCGTTGCGGCGGCAGGTCGCTCCTCCGCAGCGGTGCAAGGCGCGGTTTCCCGAAGCGTAGCGGTGTGTGTCGCTGTGCTCTCGGCGATTGTTTCTTCGGTTGCTTCAGTTGTTCCGGTGACGGTCGCCGACGTCGCTGTAGCGGACGTCGCTGTCGCCGAAGTCGCTGTCGCCGAAGTCGCTGTCGCCGAGGTTGCTGTAACAGACGCTGATTCCGCCCGCCTCCCGGTGGACCTTGTAACCGGCATCCTTCCCGCTCACGTTAATCCGGCTCACGAAGGACCAAAATGTGGGGCGTAGGATCGGCACAGGACGCCTTTCCGTCCACACAATGGGTTCTGGATTGCGTGAGGGAAGTGGCAATGCCAATTAATAAGGCCCGGGAGGTTTTTTTATATACGTATATTCACTATTCACACGTAAAAGATACAATGATCCGGGCGGGGACACACAGTAAGCGGCGTATCGTTTTCGTAGTGCGGCGTGAGCGGTGCATGCACGTCGCTCTCTCCTTTCTTGCACTGTTTTTCCTGGCTGGAACACTTCAGGGCTTCTTGTTTTCTTCCTTTTCTTGACTCGAACTGAACTTGCTGGAACTCGAACTGCCGAATGCCAAAATTGCATTCGCTTATATATAACCCGGCTATCCCGTAGGAGAGCCGCCAAAAATAGAGCCTTTTTGCAGCCTCATTTTCACTTCCTAGCTATCACTATTTTATAAATAAAAGTTGGACCTCTGGAGTCCCCTATGTGAAATTTACACGGTTTTATAGATAAATCAATTACCTATAACTATACATAAAAATAATACGCCTATGTGCGATACGAAAAAGTTACAATAACAAAACACAAGAAATTTGTCTACAGACGACGCACAAAGGCCTTAAAAACGCTATTTACTTTGATATGAACTTATATACAATACCCATGTTTACGGCATGGGGTAGGCAAAAGCAAAAACTATATCTACGTAAAGTTTCTACACTGTCACTTCAATATCTCGGTCGTGAGATCGCTTTATAACGCACTACTAAAAACAGTCACACACACGTGCGCGGGCGCATTGTCCGTCCCTCTCTACGGGTGTGTCGTTTCGCTCGACACACCTACTGCGCATGCGTGAATGCGCTGTCTCGTTTTTTCGTGTGTGCGTCCTGCACTTATAATAGTTGGGTAATGTAGTTCAGCAGTTCCTGAGATTAGTGCGATCAAACAAACTCTTTAGCTTTATATATTATTAGTAAAATACGGGCCCAGTATCATAAAAATGTAAATACACATCCGTTGAATAGATATAATTGGCTTCTATTGAAACGCGTTATGTTCTCTTAATTGGTAGGAACTATGTGAATACAAAGTCAAGTGCATCAATATACGTGACGAAATAAGGGCCTAATTTTTTTTATTTACCGTTCTGGAAAACAACATTTCATAAAAGCCACATACAAAAA
>NW_023595010.1:0-9722 GCF_014839805.1 Manduca sexta | reverse complement strand
TATTTATGTATGAACGATTTAAAAATTACGGCAAAATTTTCAAAACTAGACATAATATAGGTAAAATCGGTTTTAAAACAAAGGGTATAATCTATATAGCAATACTAAGATATGATCTTTCACCTACATTCTAAAAAAATTGTGAACAAAACTAAAGCCAATCTATAGCCCTACCTAACAAATAGTAAGTTAGGAAAACATAGCCATAGTAAATTTAAATTTATATATGAACCCATGTTGTTTAAAAGCGAAGACGTTTTTAGGACAACATGTTTTAGAAAAGTGAACCACTTACCCTTTAAAAGGTGTTCCACAGAAGCCGTCAAGCGTGGAATTATAAGACATTGTCACAAGTTGTGGTTATAATAACCGGGTTGTAACTGCCATAAAGTTGTCAGATTTTCACTATTTCAACATATATTTTTCAATGTAGTGTAAATTAATATTTTTCAACTTAAACTTAATAGCACCTATTTAAATCACTGAACACTGTTTAATATGTAATTCTACAAATTCTCACGGTAACAGTCCGCGCGCAGCCGTCGCACTAATAATACTTAGCTTTTGGTGCCTAGTGCCCAATCCACTAGTGCCTATCGCAGTATTCGTACTCCATAGGCGTAAGCGGATAAGCGGTTAAGTTGTCTTTGAACACGACTCATGAACAAACGATCACAGATAATATATATTTTTTTTTTATATAAGTGGCATGCCTTATGCGTTCTATCTTTAAAATCGATTTTTGTGTTACCGGTTCATTTATTGAATTGATTAGATTTACCCGTTTTTAAAATTCAATTGATTTGAATGGTACGGGGAATAAATACCGAGGGTAGTAATTTTTATTATATTAAAATTTATATTGTCATATGGGTTACATGGGGAGTGAAGGGACCGAATGATAGTTAAGTATTATGTTGGAACGAGTTGACTAAGCTTATATATTCGGAATTGCTATTTAATCCAGAAACGGAATTGTTAATCTGAAAAACGGATGCATGCTTCATACCTTGTTTAAATTTTGAAGTGTAGCCACTTTCCAACTCCACGTTTCACAGAATTCTATACCACCTTGGGCAAAATTTACGAAAAGACAACATTATTTTAAAACTTAATTTTGCCTTATGAAATATCGACTCATTTTTATTAAAAACATAAAAATATGGAAAGCAGTTTATACTTCTTAAATATAAACATATAAGTCCGTAACATATATGTGACATTGAATAAATGATACTTTTAATTAAAACCTCTAAAAGTGAAATATAAACTACTAAGCAATTTGAATATAAATGAGAAAATGCGATGAATTCTAGATCTGAATCTACAACGCTCGCTAACACTTTATCGATCAATCTTATGAAAATTCCATTTGAGCGTAATCTGACAATTAAGGAGCAATACAATCATTACAATATTACTCTGACTTTATTTGTCTCTGATTACGCTGGCAATAGAGTTGGGTCAAAGAGAATATAATCACTACGAGTTGGGTAGGACATGACATAAAAGAGTTTGTAAGAGTAGCCTCTTTTAGCATTGAGCCGGTACAACGTCCTACATGAAATGAGGCGAGGCGTAGTGAGGCTCGGCGTTTCAATGCGTATCTTACAGTATTTTCTAATGTTAACCCTCAAAATATTTCCCTCGCTCTCGACTCGAAACGCAGTAATGTAATGTCCATTGTAAAATAACGTTCTATTGTAATTTGTAGCATGCGGTTCTCTACCTCACTGTCCTCGTCCTACAGCTTACCAGAGACGGAGAATAAGTAACGCGACTGTCGCGACATAATATTTGAAGTAGTACAACATATAATTTTGAGCCACTCTTACATTTTGACGTTATGTCCCGGACAAATGTACCGCCTCTTGTATGTCCTACTCAACATTAGCTGGCAATCTATATCCTGTAATCTGGCAACACTGTTGTTCTATGTTGGCTTGGCTTCAAAGAGAATTATAATATATATGGAAATAGAGAGCCTACTCGTTGGGTTTTTGTGCCAATCGACATTACGGCTGCTTCATACTTGTGAGGTAGAGGGCGTTCACGATTTTCGTTGCGTTTCACGATTCAGGTTTATTGTGTTTTATTATTTTGCAAACGGTTTTAAAAGTGCAGAAGACGGCAATCCAAGTATTAAAATACTTAGAAGCAGATCTGTATTTGCTATGCCGTCGTAGTATAATATTTCTGACATCTTATTTACAGCGTACTTCTATCATTATCAATACATAATAATTCGATAGTAATAAGATCTAAGAATAAGATCGTTAATCAGACAAACATCATATTGAAAATATTATTTTTATTTTATTTTTGCTATAACATTTTGTGTACAAAATGCTTATAGTAAGTACTAATGATATTCACATTCAATATTAGATTTACAAAGTATTACACCTCTATTAAGCTATGTAAGCGCTGATAATTTGATCTTAGTTATTAATTATATTCAATGGAAAAGTAAACGATACTACTTTAAAATAAACTGTAATACACTGTAAAATTCCGAAATACTAAATAATAAAATATACTTAAAATTATTTTATGTCTAAAAATACATACTGTGACGAATGATAATTAATATTGATATTTATAATATGCTAAAACATTCTCAATTGTCAAACTATATTTTTATAACAATTGATTTAACTTTATAAAAATATATGAATTCTTTTGTATTTCGATAATCATTTTAATGTATCATCAAATAAATATCAAGTATCAATGTTCAAATAAAAGAGAATTTATTATTTTTATAAAAATTGCCTAATAATATACGATATAATATAGAAATACATAAAAATTTACAAATCTAGAACAGCAATTAACTCTGAAACATACTAGCTAGCCATATTATTTATCTTTGTCTTCATCAAAAAGGAAATTCGGATTCTAGCATTATCTTTCTACACAAACAAGTGAAACTAATATTAACAAGAACAAACTTATTCTAAGCCAAACAAAATTATTTCACAAATAAGTCACGCTACTTTTAAATTGAAAATGTTCACTGGAAAAGAAATTAACATCAAGTTTACAATGATCATTATACTTATCCATAGAAAAGGAACTATAAAGATTAGCATTCATTAAAATATACTTTCTTCGTCATGCGAAGGTTGTTTTACTTATGATAATAATATAAAAAATATTTTATGTAGATATCAAACAGATTAATTTAACAATTTGTTAAACAAGAAAGATTAAATAATTATAATAAGAACTGATTTAAAACAGGTCTATGAAACCGGGTAGTAATTAACAGCGAAATGCGAATGCGATACAAATTGCCAATACATATTAGATATATACCATAACAGTGGGTATATGATCTAAATAGAGTATGTACTAAAAAAGGAGAGATTCGAACAATTTACGCGATAAAAGCAAAATAATTTCGCACTTGTGTACATGATATTATCTTTAAATTGCCATCACTTAACTATTAATTATGGGTTACGTGGTGGTTAAATTACAACATACAATAAACACAAAATGAGCATTATGATCAAATAACGAAATCATAAATAAGTCGTATACAAAATGATAATTATTACATAAAATATAAAGGAAGTAATGCGAATTGCTGCAGAAATGTAGGTACCGGTTGTAACATTAACAAAACATCAACAAAAGCAAGCAGGTCGACGCAGGAACGATTGAATATTTTCTGAACGATGCAATATTATTAGGCGACACAGAAGGGATATATATAAATTAATCCTCTATCAACCTGGTATAGCTGGTCCTTCGTTAATTTGACACCTGTATAACTAAAAGCAGATAAGTATGTATTCCCTTCTTCGAGCCAATTTGTAATTATATGTACAGTCATGATGCTATAGTGAAAAGTGCGCCGTTTTATGTGCAATTTTGTTAGTCTATGACGCGTCTATTTGTAAAACGTCTTTGCCGGTGCCACACACAGACAAATATTAGAACACTTGTTTGAACTCATGTTTGGCACGGGTATTTGCGTATTTGTATTCTATTACAGACACTGACCAAATTAAATTTTTATGGCTTTTACTTTTAGGTTTCCATATATAATCAGTTCTCATTCAAGCAACTCGATAACTTTGAACGCTAGATGTGTGGTCGTAAAACCGATACCGAATGACAAGATAATACGTAAACATTTAAACAAACTTTGCACAAATACGAAAATTCCCGTGCCACACATGAGTTCAAATATTTTTGTTATCTGTGGCGCCGGCATAATATTATCTTTTGACATTGATAAATGACGATGTCTTAGTTTTTTAACTAAAAAGAAAAGGTGGACAAAAAATATGAAAAATACATAATCGTACTCAGAGTAGAAAAATTAAGAAATGGTATTTTTGTTTAAGGCACGTTAACATTTTGAAATGTTAATTTTACGCTGAAGCTGTTGTCCATGAAGGATACATCAGTAAAAAGAATCACACTTGGACTTGATAATTTATCTATTTTAAGAAACATGGGTTAAACTCAAATCAAAGTCGTTTGCCCTTATGGTAATTTTGAAGAATCTTTTAGTAAGGGACCGTAAACACTGTAGTCACAAGAAATCAATCTTATGAGACTGCTAATCATTTTTGTAGATACATATTCTATTTTTAAGATGGGACAGCAAGGGCAGCACCTTTTACCATTTAAATATGAATGTGAAATATAAAAAAATATCTGTATAAATAATAATAAACAATACGTGAACAAAAAAGCGGCGTTGGCCTAGTTGATTGTGGAACGGACTGCCAAGACGAATGTCCGCAGGTTCAAATCCAAAGGCACACACCTCTGACTTTTCTAAAGTTATGTGTATATTCTTTGTGAATTATCGCTTGCTTCAACGGTGAAGGAAAACATCGTGAGGAAACCTACAAACCTGGGAAATTCTCTAGAGGAATTTTCAAGGTTGTGTATCACTACTACTACGTTGTGACTATAGGTTATATATCATCACGCTATGATCAAAAGGAGCGGAGCAGTAATGAAAACTGTAGCAAAAAGGGGGAACTTTCTAACTTTTGAGAGATTTAAACGAAAAACTATATCACGCGGGCGGAGCCGCGGGCAAAAGCTAGTTTACAATAAATAAAAATCGCTACACCCGTTCAATGAATTAAATAAATTGTTAAGTAAAAGTGTGAAATCTACTAACTGACGACATTCTGCTGGAATTCTGCTCTTGCCGTTAAATGTTCAGCCGCAACAGCTCATAAACGGGGTTGTTATTTGTCCTTTAACGCGTATTATGTCATGTTACCAGTATTTTCCTTTCCGTAAATATACAGCTTTAGTTACATCTTTCTTTAACCAACTCTGTTATGGGACCGACATTAACGGGTGCCTGGTCGCATGTTGTGTTGATTACGTTAAGCCCAGCATCAATGGCATCTTCCAAGACAGTTCGTATTAATATTTTTAGCTCTATCTTATTAAGTCCATTTGTGAAATAATATGCTATTGGCTGATTAAAATATTTTTTATGCCTTTTATTATAAAACCAAAGCGTAGTTAGAAAAGAGCATTTTTAATGTGAAGCAAACTCTTGTATCTTTGTATGGATCATATGACACAGACAAAAAGACCAAAGCAAAAACAATCTTTTTCCTTTATTTCCAACAGTGGAAAATTATAGGATTTATTCCTGCGATTATATTAATTTGGCTTTTTACAGTTCTTGATGATGGTAGAGTAAAATACTTGCATAAAAGTTTGTAATATTTAGGACGTTTTTTTGAATAAAGACAATGACAATTTTTTCCTCTGGTGAAAATCGTCTTCCCTTCGCTTTCGTAAATGTTTTATATTTTTTGGAATAAACCAATTTGAGTATTGTATACCGCGTGTCTTCGGGACCTACTTGTAAGGCAGTAGATATGGTCCGAAAATACTTTAGTAATATCTGAAAAATAAAACATTAATGAATATTACTGTTCGAGCAAGGAAAAGTAACTTGTTGAGTAGGACATATAAGAAGCGGTACATTTGTCCCGTACATAACGTCAAAAAGGAAGAGTGGCTCAAAATTATATATTGTACTACTTTAAACTTTATGTCGCGGCAGTCGCGTTACTCATTCTCCGTGGTTAACTATAGGACGAGGACAGAGAGGTAGACAATTACAATAGGACGTTATTTTACAATGAACATTATGGTACTGCGTTTCGAGTCGCGAGTCAGAGGAAAGTATTTTGAGTGTTATCATTACAAAATACTGTAAGGCGCACATTAAAGCGCCTCGCCTCAGTACGCCTCGCCTAATTTGAAGTAGGACATTGTACCGACTCAATGTTAAAATGAGGCTACTCTTACAAACTCGTTTTCATGTCATGTCCTACCCAATTCTAATTAGTAACTATACGTTATCAAATATAGGATGATAATTTTGACAGCTCCTTCACATGAAGTTTCGTATTTTTTCGGTAAAATTTACTACAGGTAATATCATATTTTATTTTGAAGTGCCACTCATTATCATAATGAACAATCACGGACTATCGCGAAATCCCCATTGAAATAAAATAAATCGATAATATAAAAATTTGCATTTAGATTTAATTATATTATTTTTGCAAATATTCGAGTTGTTTGTAATTTATCACATTTATTGGTAAAAAAATCTATAATTAATATATCTAATGTTTTCACGATTTAAATAGTTAACACAATGATAACTGCAAGTGGTGTAGGGTTTAAAAAAAACATAAATGGAAATGGCTTACCAATAATAAATAGATAATTCAATAAAAAATATTTATATCATCTGAACATACCAAATAATTATGCAACTATCGATATCAAGTTTTATAAAAATGGTAATCGATAATCGAATACGTTCAAAAACGATTATACCTTAGCCTCATCATTAGTGTGATTTGTCAAAATTAACATCCTAAATTTTAAAAAGGTTTAGTAAACATTTTCACAACTTTAAGTAAGATATGTATATAGCATTACCGGTGAGATATGTGCTTCTTTCGGCCATTAAATCCATGTTTTCATGAAATGAATATCCGGTGTATAATGTTCTGTAACATAATTCGATATGAGAGACATGAACGGACAGAAAAGTGAAAGCCGAGATCTTTAGAGAAGATTTTCTCGTAGTGTCACGCACGTTAAAAGCCCTTCCCGCTAGAAAAATGCCTAAATAACAGTATCGATGCATAGCACTGTCTATTTTATATTCAGATTCACAATTAAAATACTATCCAGGGGATACAAAGCACCCAGCCTATCTTATATTATTGCAACTTTGTCCGTGTGCCAAATTCGCTTAGCTCACATATATTATACACACATTATAAAAAAAATTAATAAAATTATATTAGTAAGCACTCAGGCTGCTGTTGTGCTGTCGCCTGTACTTTTAGTCCCAACTTACATACTTTTTTTATACGGTGGCATGTAACCACGGCAATATCCCTTTTTTTTAGTTACTTTTTCCAATTAACAAAGCTAATAGAAATGTTTCCTCATCTGAATTCACTCTATTACTAACTGTCCAAAATGCGTAGCCAACTGTGAGCCCGCTGCGTGAACGCTACGCACCCACGGCTTGTTCGCTGCACGCCCGCCCGGCGAATTTACAGCGAATTCATTATGCATTTGATATATCAGTGTGATATATCGTATGCCGTCAGTGTGATATATTTAAGGGTACAACATCTAGTCTAAGCACTTTTAAGGAGATATATAATATATAAGTATCTGAATCAGTTCAACCTGTAAATCTTGGCGCAACATGTGGAAAACATCTTACCTAGATTCAAAGTGGGAAATGTAGTTCTACATAAAGCACCAATATATAATTTATAACAGCTCTCAAAGTGCTTATGTATATGTGTACCGCAAGTTTTTTATGTATATTCTTGTCCTCTGTTAAGAGTTTTGTCGAGAACTTTAATTCAAACTTGAAACCTTTTGTCCTGCCAGGATTTCCACCTATAACTAGTTGCTTTAGGGACATAATGTAATGGTCCTGAAAAATAATACAATAATTTATTAAAATATAATAAATAATAAATGATGCCATGTATTTATAACACAATACAAATGCAAGGAATTAGTCCATTAGAGATACAGCTCTGAAATTTGTTTATTCAATAGTCAAACCAAAATAAGTATATTAAACCAAGATGACGTAATAACGACAATCTTGTCTACCAACAGATTTTTCATAGTTTAAATCAAAAATGAATATCGCATAATTTTAAGGTATGCAGATTCCCACACGTATTTTAAAAAGACTATTTAAATGAGCAGATTTCGCCATCGCGGTGACTGAGTAAATATTATGTACGATTTTAATGAGTACTATCGATATTATTTTTATAAAAATATAAATGTCATTTACCATCAATCGCACAACCAAGATAACATGAGACATTTTGTCCAAATATTTTATCAGTTCCTTATCGCGTGCAAAACAAATAACAAAGCCCGGGGTGAATTAGTAAGAAGGCAGCGGTGGTCCGTTTGAATAAGCAAAGTTCTTTCATTATTGAGGAAATCGTAATCGAACTTATCGCACACAAACTGCAATGGGAAATTTGAAAATTTTCAACCGGAATTCAAATTACGGAAACAAGGCGATATTGCCACTTAATGCAATAGATATTTTAACATGCTTATGAGAAAATAGATATGTAATTTATTGGAAACTAGAATAAAATTTAAAAAGTATGCGTTGTTTTGTTTATAATTGTATTAATAAAATGGAAAAATTAAATTAAGCTTCAGTTGTCATGTTACAACAAAAGGAGAACTTTAATATTTTACCATTTAATAACAATCATCAGATATTGTGGCAACTCGTTTGAAATTGTGTCAGACGACTTGCCACAATCTCTGTCATTGTGTCAGTCAATTTTTATCGTATTTCGTTCGGAATTTTCAGTAATGCATATTTTTTAATTAATTAAAATAGCCTCTGACATTTGTTTTTATGTTTTTACTTATCTAATTTAATTACGTACATAATTATTTTATAAATAGGGATAAAAGGCATGATTAGTGTTTTGAAAACTTATTCTCCAGTGTCATCTAACTGAAAGTATCTTACAACAAAATTAATTTGAGGTTAGACCAAAAACAAATAGAGTGACTGTTTGAGAGTGACATACCCCTGCTGTGGCTTTTTCGTGAAATGTTGGTTGTAATTAGATTGCTGGTTTTATTTCATAAATTTGATAAGCTTTTACATATTTTACAATCGTATAAGTCGTATTTAGCATAACGGTTTTATAATACAGCAAAGGCCGAGGATTCACTGCCAAGGCGATCTATAATATTTTTCTATCATATCACAGAAAGATATAGCAACATACCATCTGAGTATTTGGTTTTAACTCAGGATGGCAGAATATTTAGCTGCTATATTTGGTACAGAAAAAGATAAGTAAGTATTTTTCATATTCTTTAGTTATTAATAAATGAACTTACAGTTATAGCTATTTTGTGTTAAATACAAAACTTTTAGGTTAGAGTTGATGTTATTTACATATTCTTCTAGTTTTCTTGTTTCACACTGTGCAATGAATTATATTACAAGAAAGTACCAATCTAAAAACAATTCGGTTAAACTGAAACGTACGTAGGGAATTCGGGATATTATAATTAAGCTTGCGAGAACAAGCACTTCGTTAGAAGGTACAAACGTAATGTGATGTTGTCAACAAAACCGGCAAAAAATACATTCATTTATTCCTTATTTTTTTTTT
>NW_023595009.1:0-9785 GCF_014839805.1 Manduca sexta | reverse complement strand
CTTCTAGTATACATTTAGGTCTGTTTAAATTCAAGACTGGACTTTGAATTATCAATCAATCAATCAGCCCGTCCGTCCACTGATGAACGTAGGCCTTCTCAAGTGAGCGCAACTATATCGGTCTTCATTCGTTTTAAATTATACTTAATTTTATTTAGAATTCTGGTTCATTTTCAACTGTAGACAAAGTTTAAAAACTTTACACACTATTTCAATTTACACTGGCCTTTATGAAGTTATAAAATTGATGTATTTGTTTGCTCCGTCCTGGCTTTACGTACTTCTGCTTCACTGTTGTTTTACATAATGTATACTGCGGAAGGATTAAAGGTGTCAACGCTCACGCCTTTATCCTCAAAGGCGTAGGCAGATGCAATTAGAACACATACACTTCGCTGAACCTTTTCCTATGCACTGACGTCGTATCTTTTCAAACTGCAAAATTCAACATATTTAACCGACGCCGTGGAAATGAAACAACTTTAAGTTTGGGTTGAAATTATGTTTTCTAAAATTATTAATTTTGTTGTATCGCACTAGATAACGGTATACAATTTTATTACCTAATCTGAATGATAGCAATAAATAAGCTAAGTAGTAAGGAGTATTATTATTTTTTATAAATTATTTTTCCAATAAAAATTACAGTATGTATTAGTGTTTTAAAAATTATTATTATATAAAAATTATAAAACAACAACAGTTAAAGACCATTTTATGAGATATTTTCGGCCACTTACCATCCCTTGACCATTTTATTATATTTCTCTCCACTCAGCCACAAAACATGATTCTATACATACCTAAAATTTTTCCGCATCAAATAACAGAAACAATTTTAGCTCGCAAAATGAATGCGTCAGTATTCATAACTTTTATAAAAAATCTAATCCTGTACTACCAAACAAAGTTTGTTGTTTTGTTTTTATTCATATTTGAGAGTAGTTCAGAGAAACAGACTGAAGCAACACTCATAACGTGGTGGTGAGGCCTGTATTACATATTATACTTACGTGCAAAACCCCACCATGCGATAGTGTGATCAAGTCATTTATCGACTATTAGGCCCGCACTTTTAATTGAATTATTGAATGAACCCTCCTAGCCGAATTTCAACCACGGCGGTCAATCTCAACGGAGATCAGTCAAGTACGAAAGATATTATAGTGCACAAGTGTGTGCGCAATACACAAGCACTCTGTTCCTTCTCTCTCATAGTCCGGTGAAACGGTAATCCGACATGATCGGAAAGAAACTGACTAACGGGTTTAAGTGCTTTCTGACGTAGGGGGCTGATGATTCAGGAAGTTGGCGATATGATTATCACCAACTTCCTGACTCCGAGCTGCTACTGAGTAATTTTTAAGATATAAAACCCAGTCGCAAATGTTATTGGCTTAAACCCGTATAAATTTCGAATTAAAATCTAATGTTTTGGATTATTTAATGAATACATCACCAATCTGTATCTTACTCTAAACTTTTTGACTTAGACAGTTATATACATAAATTAATAACAATCAGGCGTTTAAATATATTTTACTTCAAAGATCCAATAGTTTACTCACTTAATATTCAAGCCATAACCAAATTCATACAGATCTCCCAATAGACACTGGAATTACGTTTTAACGATTACAAATTCGCCAACACCGGGACCCACTCATGGTCTTGGAGGCTTTATTCGGATTACTAAGGCCCAAGGGGTTCGCGGCCGAATCTAATTTAGACATAACGAAATTTGTTAGGATTTTAGGGTACGCCTGGAAGATGCCGTATATTTTTGGCTTTTATTATTTAAACGTATTTTGAACTTTACGTTTAATAGTTCTAAATATTTTAGTAAAAACTGTTTTTGAATTTAAATAAAAAAAAATATACGTCTTTGTCGCCATTAGGCAAGCCTGTTCTCAGTCTAAATATTTTTTAGTTAACCGATTTCAAAAAAAGGAGGTTCTCAATTTGCGTGGTACAAATTTTATGATATTAATTTATGTAGATAAACCTTTGATTATTTTTTATTATCTTTAGAATGAGCCTTAGTGTAAGTATGTAAACTTAAGGGCAGGTGGTAGTAGGGAAGCAATAAGCGTAGTCGGCTCGGTCCATTTTTAAAGGGCACAGACAATTTAAGGTTAACCCATTTCAGAGACCACGTGCTACTTTTTTATTTTTTTAGATAATCTTCGTTAGAGGAAGATAGATTGTGTACGATGCCGTTACTATGGGATAGGTTATGCGTACTATTTTATATTTTGGTCACATATATTTGCGGTCTAATAAGTACGTAAATTATGTACCCAAAACAAAAGATAGTAATGGAACTATTTCGTAAAGTTAATATAAAATTTAAAAAGGAATCACAGCAATCGATCCACAAATATCAGAGTAATCGATGTAAATACAACATAAAATACGACACAACTTGAAAACCTCCTCCTTTTTTTAAGTTGGTTAAAAAAGAACATTGTGGGGATCGGACACTAGGATAATTATATAGAATTACTTTTGTATTATTTTTTTTAGTTTTTGGTTATGAGGAACAATATCGATACATTTTACCATATTTATTTATGCATATTCACTAACACAGAGGGCCAACTAATTACGAACAAAATAGTTTACACGAAGCACATAAGAACGGATAATTAAATAGACAAATTAATTATTTCCGAATGGATATACGCGGAACCTAGAACAAATCAGCTATAAACGGTTCACTGAGTGAACTAATAAATTATTTAATGAACGAAATTACTGTGCACATTTGTCTACTGCAAACATATAATGGAAATACGTTTGAATTCTACTCCAAATAAAATGTATGTTTTTGTAGATATAAGAACCGTTGTATAGGTTTGGACCATTTTTGACACAGATTGAATTGGCTGCTTTATTTTGAAAAGCACGCTGATATATACAGCAGTGGCGAAAGGTGAAATTTTACAAAAGGGTACTCGACACAATATATACAATACAATACAAAAACTATTTATTGCATACACGAGAAACAAATATAAAAAGGACACAAACCAAATATTATTATTAAAACATGATGCACAATAGACGGTCTTATCGCTTTAAGCGATTTCTTCCAGACAACCGTTTGATGACTCTGCCTACCCCTGAAAAGAGAGAAAAGCCTAAACATAGGCTGTTAAATTCCATAGTGGGTGTTATAAAAATAAATCGTGAATTAATATATTATTGGCATATAGGTACTAATAATATGAATGCTGCCTGCAAATCTTTTTGATGGTAATAAGATTCTACATAAAGAGAAGCTAAGAATCGGGTTATATAAACCTTACGCCATTGCTATCTTTCGCCTTATTTTATCACACCTCTCTACTCGTTTTGAACATCGGTTTACAGTACTTTAAACGAAGTTGCACGTTCAAGTGTACGTGCAAAATAGTTTGCACTTGACTTGCCAATGTTCAGTGTACGAATTTGCTGACTTGTATAATCCTATTGAGTTTTTCCTTCAAATTCATGGTAGTGTCTGTGGGTCGGTATGTGAAATGTCCATGTTTAAATTCATTGTACGGAGGAGTGAGATGGGGCTTCATTTAAAAATAGAAATAGAACCTTTATTGCAGAATGTAGGTTCTTAATATATAGGTGATTTTTAAATATAACAATGTTCCAATAGATTCTCCTGGGATAGGTACCGATGTGTAATACTACTTGTTTAGCCCAAAGCCTTGCCAACTTCCTTATAGACCTTAACCCCAATAAGAATTAGATCATGATTTCTCAACTTAAATCCTATAGAACGATTTTAAAATTGATGTCACGAGAAAATAAACTAAAGTATAATAAAATTAATATAATAATTTTATTATCAATATAAACACTTTCATATATTTTATTGGTGGTAGGATATATTTATATCCGCCCGGATAGCGACCACCGCACACAATGTAAAATGCGCCATAGTGACCCATTTAAGTGTGTCGCGTTCCAAGATCAATCCGTTTATTTCCGGTTCCAACAGGCCAGCATAATTGTGTCGTCCGAGGGTAATCATCTTTCGACAGTCGACATTCTATTTAACCCCACTCTATTTAACATCAGGTGAAGTGGGAATCACTTTGCTGTAACATATAAACAAAAAAAAAATTGTTTCTTCAACGTAAATTAGTGGCCAGTTACATTTTTTATCTATCTGACGAGAAAAAAATGAGGAAAAACTGCTAAATAAACAATGGTAATTATTTCGGAAAAGGCAAACTTATTGGCTCCAGAAATTTGAGGAAGGAAAGGACCGGCGGATGAAAAAATGAATAGAAATAATCCACAGCGGGCCATCTTTCGCAATTTGTTCAGTGGCCATGGCTAATTGTCTAAAGGCATCTCGAAGGATTTGAATAAACCCCATCCGTTTTCGAGATTCCAACAATTACGGCAGTGATGTCGGATTTTGCAAATAGCTATACGGGTCATGTATTAAGGAGTTGGGTTAAATCTCGAGTGCGTTGTGTATTTAGAACTAACGAATTAAATTGTACTTCATACATTGAGGAGGTGCCCTTTATACTGAAAAAGGCGTTTAGTTATATAACATGCTTTGACGCTAAAGACGTCCTATGATTGGATGGTACGAATTTAACACACTCTAAATTCTATCTTTGTGTAATTTTTAATACTTACTCCACTTGATAACTGAAGCCATTAACTCGCGGTTCACGGCCCAATTACATCGCCAATAAGGTATTTGATTTATTTTTATTTATAACTTTTACAAAATATGTACGTCATATAAATTTTAAAACAGAATAAATCATTGAAATCTAATGAAAAATATACAAGTTACAAGCCAATGAAATTAGTTAGTAGATATGAGTGTCAAAAACAAAAAAAAGGGACGAAATACTTACATGTGACGTCATCGGGGAATTACGACGCGTGCGAAGAAAGAATTGAGCAATATCCAGACTTCGCACCCACTCTTGCACATAGCAATAATTGAATCATGAATTAATGCCTAAATTCTGTTTTTACTGACAGAAAATATATTTTGTACTAATTGCTAATACATATTAAAAATGCACGAAATGAAATATAGTCCAAAACCCTATTGCCATAAATATGACACAAATATTTGTTTGGAATATCATTTTCCTAATACTCTCTATAACTTGTTTACAATACTCGTATTGTTGGGAAGGCATAGACGTACCCATAACCGCGGTACTAATATTTTAGTATCTATAAAACGTGACTCTAGCGAGTTTCTAACATGTGTCGTCGGAAACGAGATATCTTGTTTCTCAAGTGTAATTGTAGGTGAATTTTTGAATACTATACATATTATAAAATAAAGTCCCCTTTTCTGTATATGTGTATGTTATCCATTTTCTTAAATTTATTGGACGGATTTTTATGAAATTTGGTATGGACATAGTTAAAGACCCTGGAAAAAGTTATAGGCAACTTTCTATTCCGGGGAAAATATGTGAGTGGGACTTTTATCCCGAAAAACTCCTTCACACAGGCGAAACCACGAGCAAAGGCTTGTTTTCAATAATTGCATATTTTTTTATATTAGACTGCCTCGATAGCGTAGTTGTACTGCATGCGCGGTACAGCAACGCTCTAAGGTCCTGGGTTCGAATGCCGGGTACGGCAAAAGTGATATTTGAGTTTTTCTGCTCAGTATCAGCCCAGAGTCTGGAATTTGTACCCGATATGGCGGTAAGCTCGACTCCTATCACGTCATGGGACGGAACACACTTGGCGAAAAGTAGGTGCCCAGGTTGTGCTTCTGCATACCCCTTTGGGGTTAAATGCGTGATGTTGTGTGTATGATATTAGACTTTGATATTTCGCAGTATTCTACACCATATTTATTGCATTAAACGTGGCCGCAACAACCTTAATACTCAAAACACTATTAGAATTTATTAACGCCCATATAAACCAGTTAGCAACGCTCCTAGTAAACTGTGCAGGTTGCTTTATAGGAACACTGAATCCTCATAAGATGGCACGAGATTCATTATAATTAACTTTTATTTAATATTCCTTACGTCTGGTTAAGGGCGTTTTGTTTATTCGATTTTGAAGCGTAATTACTAGCTATGTAGAACTAAAATTAAAAGGACATCATGTTAGTAAATTATATGTATGCAATAGTATGATTTTGTGATGATCACGATAAAGAAGATTTCAAGTAACCTCTATTGTCCAATAGGTCATTAAGGCACCTCCTTGATCATATGACCTTGACAAATCTTACCCTATTAGTTGCACGAATTAGGGTGACAAATATTGCTGAGAATTTCTATATAACAATATTTTTAGGTCTTTTTTTTAATTTAAAGTGGGAAAAATATTCGTTCTTCATAACCCAACAAAAAATTACGTAAAGCATTTGAAGTAGATATTCGAGTTAAAAGACAAATCTCAATTACTGTTAAAAAAAAATTACACAAATTATAATCTTATGTAGGTACTTACTGGTTGATTATTTTCTAAAATATCACCAATTCCACAAAATATTGATTCCACGTACCTGAAATACACAAAAAATAATATAAATCAGTTTTATATTAGGTTAAATATATTTGCACTAAAATGTATGACCTAATTGTTTTATTATCACTGTGTTAAGATTGTGAACTGAGAGATTGTTTAATCCAATCAAAATAATTACGTCTTACTCTCATTTGCTAATACGTTACTATTACAAGTATGACTACACTAGTAGGTCCTGTGCTCACTGCATTAGTAGTGGAAGCGCGAACTTATAGAATTAGATCAAAAAACGTTTAATCGGTAGGAAAATATCAATATAAATAATTCGTTGCGATTCGAATTCCTAATACAGTCGAAATGTTTAGTTATTTTGTGCCGGAAATGTTGGATGTCAAACGGCGTAATGGATTGGATGCAATGCAAGTTAGCATGCGATGTTTCGTCAGTTCCCACTATACTTTTTGTAATACATCGTCGGCTTATTGTTTATTGTAACTGCTGAAAATCTCTTTTCTTTTTTATTTTTTATTGCACGGTGATCCTAAATTACATATTAGTTTTGAGGTTAGTATAATAATAAAAATATTTTTCGGAAGAAAAAATTACAATTAATTTATACAAAAAATATAGCCTCTAAAAATTGCAATGTAAAGCAAATATGAACTACTATATACTGAACTAAGTTAAACAATTGAGTTAATCTATCCAGTAATCTCGTCTCGTAGATTTTCACGATGCTAAAACATGTGTCTTTTTGTTTATGCTCTTAAATTTTATTATATTCTTACAAAAAATCAAAGCTATGACTATCAAACGAATGTCATGGACGAATCGGTCGCGTTTGAGTTACTACATTTTTACCACACGTCTTTCTTCTCCTAATCTTATCGCATAATTAAATAATACTAATAAATTAATGAGTAAATGAGACGTATTTGAATGTTTAAATTCCAGGGTAGGCAACATTTTCTGTGGATTTCTCTAACTCTTTGGCCTTGGGACACATAATAAAATATAAGTAATTTATTTGACGGAGTGAGTTTACCCCTTATTCATAAACATTTTTTATCTAACGACCGAGTAAGGCTGTGATAACAAGTCTGTTTCTCAGTGCTGACGGCATGGCAGTCTTCGCAGTGTAGACGTACGTTGTGATTGGCTAATATTGAAATACAACAATAATAACCAATCACAACAGCCCTATGTCTATTTCTCAGTGCCCTTGGGTGCTGAGAAACAGGCTTGATATCACAGCTTTACTCCGTCCTTAGATAAAAAACGTTTATGAATAAGGGGGTTAGTTTATAACAAAGACCAATATCATTGCAAAAAATATTTATTTTAGTTTGCTGTCCGAGGTTAAACACATACAGAGAGCCACTCAAGATTTATACAAAACATCACAACACAAAGATACATCCATTAGCTTATTGTATCCAAGAACGGAAGTCGGAGAGAAAACAGTCACACATTCAATACAAAAGAACATACATAATGGAATTCAACATCTATTTTTGGGTAAAAACTGAACATGTAGCCATTAATATTTATAAACAACTAGCTCTGACAGACGTTGTCCCGTCTTAACCATGAATTTGCAGCGCGCATTCTGTCAATCGCTGACAGTTATTTCAAAAAATTGGCAGTTATATAAAATTAGTATTTTCGTTATATTTTATAATTCTCCGCGCAATTTTTTGAATTTTTTCTTTCATAAGAACCTTCTTTTGACAATAACAACACAACAAAAAAAATTAGTGAAATCGGTCCAGCCGTTCACGCGCGATGACGTGACCAAGGGAAATAGGGATTCATTTTTATATATAAAGACAAGTGATAAAATCCTAGAATCCAAATACAGCGCCATCTACCGGATCCAATGTGTAATTTTAATGATTTGGAACAAAAATAACGAAACGTTCCACTAGCTTCTTCTCTGCCTACCTTTAAATAGCATGTCGATTTACCATAAATTGAAACAAACCTAAATTAATCACTAACCAAATCTAATCAACAAATTCAAACGGAAACTAGAACACAGGCACAATTGATTCGCAGACAGCGCGATATTGGCCGACTTGGCCGAGTTGGCCGAGTTGGCCGAGTTGGCCGAGTTGGCCGAGTTGGCCCGGTTATTGGGCCGTTTAGGAAGTAGTTACCTGGACGTTAACTGCTTCTGGCTGAAATGGCCTGAGACTGCAATTTTCAGTCGAATGTATTGTTATGAATATTGGTAAGCTTTGAACATCTACGGAAGTATTTCATTGAGTTTGTGTTTATATGATGTTATACAATACATCATTTGGTTGTTAACTTGTAAACTTCGCGGAATGGTGGGCTAATAGCGCTCGTACACTGATTAAAATTGTGGAAACCCGAATTCGTGAATTCGTACTCAATAATAACTCCTATCATATCATGGGACGTTTTAATATGGCCATAACAATTTTACTAACGATTTATATAGTCTTACCCACTCTCATAATACGACTCAATTTTCTTAATTAAATAATTTTAGAATGTATAACAGAGTATATTAACATCTGTAAAGGAGACCCAAACGAAAACCAAGCAAATGAAGTTCCAAAGTTACTTGACGCTTATGGGGCAAACTTTAACTCTGCAGCGGGTACGCTCGCAAAACCGCACCGTGTGTTTTCAATAAATACCGCCCTTTGTGACATGGAACATTAGAACGCGGCACGTAGTTTCGATAGTGGGGACGGATTTAGGAATATTTTGAGGGCTTGGGCCCTGATATAGATAATTTTATGATACCTGAAATAATTCACTGAGTAACATTTGATTGAAATTCAGTAATAAATCGTTTCCTCGCATTGAAACATTCCATTTAAAATATTAAGTATATTTCAAAAAGACGTTGAAAATTCAACCTTCGACAAATATAGTTACAACTGTAACTCTTCTTAATATTAATGTTTTAAATTTGATTAAATCATTCATTACACGAAACCCCTGTTTCCAGAATAGAAAATACCCATTCTTAATTCTTTATTTTTCTGTTATGAATACTAAAACAAGTATCCTTGATATTTATATATTTGAGTTATTCATATCACAGTTTAATTATAAACCAAAATCGCAGTAAATAAGACCCACTTTGTACCCCCAAATCCGCCCCTGCGCTTGTACGCTACACTGAACTAGTTCTTTGCTACCCTCCTAGATAAACAGTACATTGTTTAATCAAGTGCATTTCCTTTGTCATGTATAGCATTAGTTACTGTTATTTGGGGTTCTTTGAACTACACTTTAACCTATGCGAGCTGTTTTGATCAAAG
>NW_023595008.1:0-9822 GCF_014839805.1 Manduca sexta | reverse complement strand
TATAGTTAAACATATAATTAAATAAAATGCAATATAAAAATATTAATTACAATAAATATGAACATGGAATAGAGCCAATTGTGGAGCCGCAGCGAGGTCGCGTATGTGGGTCGGCACTCGATGGTGCTAGCTTATTAAAATATTGTACCGCGCGGAAAAATTGGCAGCCAATCATTTTACCTCGACTAAATAATTATGTAGGTTTTACTGATGACTGTGGCAACATTTTCAATTGAAATTTAGATCGTATGTTTGCCTGATATTTAAGTTCAATTTAGTTATAGATTTGATTTTTTGCTTTATTCTTATTCTCAGATGTAGCTGACACTTACGAGACGGTAATGCCATAAACACTCAGAGCAGTAGAAAATTATCAGTTACCAGAGGCATTAGTACCCGTTGGTACAATATGAGGCCGTCTCTATACCTCTACAAGTCGCCATTGTATACCAGTTTTCTAAAACTATATTGTAGTCGAGGCGGGGTTTAGGAAATATTCATCCCGTCTACTTACATAAATGTATGTATGTAAATAACAACATTGTAATTCTATTTGAGTTGGTTGTAATCTCGGAAGGAAAACACGCCGCGAGAAAATTAATTAAACCAGTTTCCACAAGAAACAACTCACGTACGTGATAAGGTAAGGAATAAATGGAACCTTAAGTTATGCTTTGTTTTACAATAGACTAGCGATTATGCATGTATATTTCCCGGTAGGGACATTTGGTAGTTTTAGGAAAACATTTAGAAATGGCAGAATAAAAAAATACGAAATTTTAAATCGTTTAAGCTATTGATGGTCCGATCTACGCAGAGTAAGCTCATAGTGATGTCTGACATTCGCGTAAACATAAGAAATTNTTATATCCAGTATTTCTAGCTTTGAACACACCTATATTTATTGCTTAATATTCATTAATGTCTATTTGTTTTTGACGAAGTGCATGATAGGTGGGAATGGAACGGTCTGTTGTAAAAATTTGCGCAGGTTCAAACCTAAACCAATATCTCTGATGGTTCAAAGTATGTGTTTATTACCTTTCACTTTAACGGCGAAGTACATCGTAAAGCTGGATGAGGAGAGCGGAGGACCGAGCAGCGTGGCGCGTTTTAGGGAGGCCTATGCTCAGCAGTGGACAGCTGTAGGTTGATGATGATGATGATGACATCGTAAAGTAACCTACGTACTTGAGAATTCTGCCAACCCGCAATAGGCGAGTGTGGTGAACTAAGACCTAAATCCTCTCCGTATTAGAATAGGCCCGTGTTCACCAGTGAATAGTATATACAGGGTTGGTATTTGATCTGGTGATGTGAACGGTGAAGGAAAACATCGTGAGGAAGCCTGCATACCTGAAATTCTCTATAGAGATTTTGAGGGTGTGTGAAGTCTACTAATCCGCACTACGCCAGTGTGGTGGACTATGAACTAATCCCTCTCAGTAGTATTGGAGGCCCGTGCCAAGTGGGAAAGTATATAATACAGGGCTGATATTATAGATAACATACTTTTTTTGATATGGACATTAAAGTCTTAAGAATAACACCCGAAAAAATGCCACTCACAAACATATTCCTTTTTACACGAATTGAACCTACAGCTTTTCGTTTCAATCAATCAGAGACTAGTTCGGATGAATAAATTGTTATTTTCCAAGTGACACGACAGGTATTTATTTCCAATAGATTGATGTAATATGAATTCAATTTCATTTGAAAAGTGCACTCAGATCTGCTAGGCACGGATCAACAATTGTTTTATAAAACCATATCTGGATGCGGAAGCGAATGAACTATAGTTAAAGAATAATAATATTGGAAAGCTGAATTATGATAAGGAGTCAATTTCTAGATAAATGAGACCATTATTATTGACGAAATAAAATAATTCAAAACTCCGCAATGTTGTTATAGCCTAAAGAGGAAAATAAAAATCTGCTTTGGTGGCGCCATTTTTTTATGTTTACGTTAATATTGTTAGTACAAGAAATTAGTTCCACATTTTAATACAACATGGCGAAGGTTTTTAATTTCTTGGTCAGGCTATACATCCATAAATACTTTGATAGTTCTTCTTTGAAAAGATTATGCTGATTTTGATGCCACTCATTGGCAGAAAGATGTTTTTTAGTAAATAGCATAAACTAAATTATATTGGACTTTAAAGCGGTCAGACCTCCGCACAAAAATGGGGAATTTCTGAATTGGAGATAGGCTCCAATAGGTCAAATAAAAATTGAAAAACCGTGGACGCTTTATTTGAATTTTTGTCTGAATTATCTATACTATTATTATCTTTGGAACTACTACTCAGATACTGAAAATGATGATGATATCTTCCTAGTCGATTTTGGCCAAGAAACTCAAATGGAGAAGGAAAACAGGATTTTATGTTAAATCAATAAATTAGGATACAATTATGAAACGATGACAGTTAATATGCTGATACGATTGATATCGGTAATTCATTAAAATTACAAGGTTATCGTTCAATTAATTAATTAATTAATAGTGTTAGCGAATATTCCACGTATGCAGTCATATTATAAGCGGTTATTTCATATGAAAATGACCACCCTATTTCCCTTTCTGTTTCTCAACATGATGGTTATGTGACATCCTTACTTGATGATGTTGAGGAAAGCAAAGGGTTACAACTTCTAACTGTCTCCAAAGATATAAAAAATTGCAAAGAGCCACTCACAAAATATTGTTTTGGGAAGATGCAATTTTATAACGGCCTTTCTTCTCAGCATCTGATCTTTGCCCGCTGTTAGTAGATCGTCACGCTCCCCAGCCCTACACCATTGTTATAAATTCGGCCAGTTACGTCATATTCTTCATCGATACGTGAAAACCAAATAATTTCCACGCACGAAGTTCTAATGGGAAAAGTTTGTAGTCAAGCACAGAGCGCTCACTGCGTATTGATATTTGGAAGTGGTTCGACAACTTTTTGTTTACCCCAAAAGTTACGATGAGAACCGCTTTAGACCAGAACCGAAAGGCTTTTTAGTGGCTCAAACTTGGTTAAGAAAAGACGAAACCTTACGCGGTTGGTATATATATGTTTTGTTGATCGACAGATCTTGTAATATCTATACTCTCAGTGACTTTACGTCTAAATCTCAAGAAATGTTTAGCTAAAATTTTGTAGACATAAAAATATATCAAATATCATCAATTAGGTCTTTTCAGATTAAGAGTGAGAAAGAATTTTAAATCATCTAAGATTTGAACATGGTATGTAAGCGTGGTGTCTTATACCACGTCGCTTCTAGCCAACTAGAGGTTTGAAAAAACGCCGAAGATTACGTTAACTTTGTTTCCATTTTAGTATTTTTTAATGGATCACCAGTGATGTATCAAGATTATCAAACTTTAGTAGAGTGGCGGATATGGAAACTGAAAGAGAAGTTGCGGATTTCATATTCATAATGATCTAAAAGTTTATCATGTGCCTGAATGTTAGTATCGTGAGATCAAACTCATTGTACATCTAAATATTCACAAAACTTAATTCTCGATGTGTAATATTTAATACTTTAGGATACAAACCAACAAATATCCAAAATAATAGGCTATATACATATACTGATACGACTATGTTAAGTAACAATCATAAAGTTAGGCCAGAAGCACAAATTACAAAGGAACAGCCGGCGGTTCGCGCCCCTAACTTTGTCTAGGGGTCCTGTTGAAAAGGGCATAACAGGTTGGCTTGCGATACGCAGAAATATAAATATTTTTGTCCATCACATCGACTTGTATGTATTTATTACATTAAGTTCATATTTGCATACCTATGGCTACGTTTTGCTCCCAGTCTCGCCCGCATTAAGGACTATTAATACGCATACCAAATTAATGACATACTAATTACATATCATCTATTATCTCACGGTGATGGTATCAATCCAATGTCATTGACAACACATTAACTGTGATACCAACCTGTCTATTTTACATACATATTTTTTTCGAGGGATGGCAACTTTGAGTCAGGCACCTGTTGGTAAGTGAAGAGATGCCAAAAACATGCCTGGACAGCCGGCACAGCTTAATTGCCACTTCACGCACCTCTTTGAAGGACTCCAAGTTGTAGGAGGGAAGACATATGCTGGCAAACTGTTCCGCAGCTTAATGGTGCGGCAGAAATATTAGAAGCCGGATAGAAGAGACTGTGATGCGAGGACTTCGCAAGCCACGCGTGGTTCCGTTAAACAAAGGAGAGGTGGTATAATGTTGAACAGTTCATCAGAGCACTCACCGTGACACAGACGGTAGAACGCACTGAGTGAAAAGATAACTACGTTACTAACAAAAAGCACCATGTTTAATGTAATTGCAATCAGTGTTTTACAGTTAAACTTCTGAACTGTCAAGTTACTATACCACTGACTTAACTATCTCCTTATATAGAAATATGAAGACAATACCTTGCAGTAAAATTAATAAGTTCCAACAGATACAAAAGTACGTCAAACTCAAATACATCTGACGATTTCTGAATGCACGCTTCCATTAATTACAGGAGGAGTTGGTAAAGGAATCTGAGTAGTGCCGGTATCCTCGTTTGGGCTCGCTGCGCCCGGTTATTAGAAACTGGAATGCAGTCCAACTTTACAGGAATCATTTTAATAACTTTGCGTGAATGTTTGCGAGTAGTTATGAATTTCTATTATGTACCTATATACGGATTAAAAAAGTGGCGATAGCCTAGTTGGTTGTGGAACGGAGTGCCAAAACGAATGTCGGGAGGTTCAAATCCCAAGGGCACACACCTCTGACTTTTCTAAAAATTATGAGTGAATTCTTTGTCAATTATCGCTTGCTTTAACGGTGAAGGAAAACATCGTGAGTAAACCTGCAAATTCTCTATTAGGAATTTTCGAGGATGTGTGAAGTCTACCAACCCGCACTAGGCTAGCGTGGTGGACTTAAGGCCTATTCCCTCTCAGTAGTAGAGGAGGCCCATGCCCAACAGTGGGACAGTATATAAAAGGGCTGATATTATTATTATTATATACGCATTAATGTTTGATTTCTTTTTTAATAAATTGTGTTTATATTTATTAAAATCAAACTAAAGGTACCTAGATTAAGCAACTCGTCTTAGCTTAATTTATCTGAGTAAACAACGAAACACAAGTCACATTGTCTATACTTCTAAATTAACCAAAATTATTAATGTGGGACTAGAAATTAAGTTACTTGTAATCTGTTTTAGGAATAACTCAAACCATATGATTTTACTTTGTTAGTCTACATTAGACAGACTAATTTATAAGTAATTAGTTGACCCAACAGACGTTGTCCCGTCTTAACTATGAATTTGCAGCGCGCATTCTGCCAATCGCTGACAGTTATTTCAAACAATTGACAGTTATATAAAATTAATATTTTCGTTAAGTTTTAATAAATTTTCTAATTTTCCGCGCACTTTTTGTAATTTTTCTTTCATAAAAACCTTCTCATGACAATAAGAAACACAAAAATAATAATTGTGAAATCGGTCCAGCCGTTCACGCGTGATGGCGTGATCAAGGGCAATAGCGATTCATTTTTATATATATAGATATACTGAATACAAATTCCATTGTACCCGATCACACTTTGTTTAAACGTTATTAGAGCGCAGAGGTCCCAGTCCAATCGTTTCCTAGCCACAATCAATTTTAACATCGAAACAAAAAACGTTATTTAAAAATCACCTCGAAAATCCCATAACAGTTGTTACGGACACATATTGCGGAATTTCGCAACTCCGAAAACGAAATTAAAAAGTTGACGCCGAACAAAAGTAGTGTACAGTGAGAGAGAATAACGTTAACTTTCATCTGAATCGTTTGTTCACAAATACTTTGATCATTCTACATTCCTCAAGCAATTTTATTACGTGTAAACGGTCTTTTGTAATGTTTAATGGGGGTTTATGAGCATGATAAGCTTTCCATGATGTTTTAAATATGTCCTATAGTAATGTCTTAACTTCACTAGTGATCGAACCCCATGCCACACGCAGAATACAGTATCAACATACTTATAAGGTCATAAATAATTTATAAATTAATTAAAACATGTACATTTGTTCACTTGGTTGCCAAAAACAAAGAAAAATCTATAGTTTAATGTACCCTTAGAACGTCATTAAAGAACTTATAAATAACTAGGTATTGCGCCGCCGCGGCGTCGCTCGCGTGGAGTTTGGTTGGTGCTAATACTCCGTACCACGTTTCAACAAAATCGGTTCAGTGTTTAACCGTGAAAGCCCACCACATACTTTCGCATTTACATTAATATTGACTTTAAGTGGTTCAAAATCCGCACCATGTCTACAACTTCGAATAACTTCTTACTCTACAAAGACTCAAATCCGGCTGTATTCGATCTGTAAGCCGGCACAGGAGTTCGTCACAGAAGTTTTAAACACGAGTGGCGACGCGAAGTTACAGCATCTTTGTGCCATCGTTAACATCTCGTTTGATTCGAGACTTCAAGATTTGTCATGTTTTAATCTGGCTTTTATAAAGTGATGTTGTCCTTGGAGGATTAGACTGAACTAGTGAACTGTTACCTTTATTTTAACCCGTTATTCGAAGTAACGTAGATCCCGCTTATCGCCATAGCGATATAATATTAAAAACAAAAATATTAAAATGTAGTTATGCGTGAGTGTATATTATAGCAAAAAAAAAAGATATATAAAATGAATAACTAACGGATTATTGATGAATATAATATAGTGCCAAATGCTATCGTTAAAATATAGGTGCATAAGAATCTTGTTCCCGACTGTACCGCTCCGGACAATTCGAAACAGCAAGGTTCGTCACACTCGGAACTTATTAACGCGACTGGCGAAATTAAAAGTTAAATCCGAACAATGTACCATAATACCTTCGTTAGCGATCTCTCTTAATTCACTATTTTGTACTTTCATTTATCATTATTACAGAAATAATTGTTTAAACTCTGTTAAAAATAAAAGGAATAATAAAAAAAAACCTTTATAACTGTCCATTAATAATAAACAAAGATAATATGTTTTATACGTTTCCACATTCATCATCATTCTCAACAGCCTGTACTTTGACATAGGCCTCATCTAAATTTTTCCAGTACATTATTTCTCTTGCTACTCGCATCCAGAGTTTTCCTGCATTTTTTTTATATCATCCTCCCACAGCTTTGTCTTCCTCTGTTCCTTTGTTTCCGCTTGATTTGTTTTGATACCATTCAGACAATGTTTTTGACAATGTTTCAACCTATTCTCTCATCATGTATCCAGTCCATCCTCGTTTTAGTTAACAATTTGATAAAATAGACGCTTGAAATCAAATAAAAAGCAACAATCCTCTGCGAAATATAAATTAAAAACAGGCAATAAAAAATAAAAAGCTATTTGCCGATTATACCGATTCAGACAATCCGGAAGAGCAAGGTTCGCAACACTCGGAACTTTTTAACGCGAATGCAATGTAAAAAGTTAGTTGAAGTGCCAGACGACGCACCTTTGTGCAATCGTTAGCGCTCTCGATCGTATGGACGCCGCTTTAGGACTCGTTTCATGTGATTTACAGAATATCTATGGTTTGATCACTTTAAACTATGGTGTTACTGTCTCTAAATAATGCTATAGATGATACATCAGGTTTCAGTTTTTATCACTATTATTTGGATTTTATTTTTCTCACGGCGCGGCGTATTGGTTTTTCGTGACTATGTTAGTCGTTTAAAATTAAAGTTACAATATCTACCTACATTTTATTTCTATTTTATTTAATACTACAAAGCCACAGAATATTATCTTACGCAAAATTTGATATTATAAATTTTCTGTTCGGTTTATCGGGGCGGTGGCCTGGCGGCATCGGGAATAATAATCAGCTGCGCGTCATGCGATATTGGCATTTTGAATTCAATATTAAGATAAATCCTCCTTACCAAATTTCTTCTATGGCGTTAAATCTCAACGCAGATTAGCCAGGTATGCTGGATAAATTTGTATACTTTAAAACAATAATTATATTAGTTTACAATAATCAACTTGAAAAGTACTGTACATACATAGATAGAGAGCTTTAATGCTTCACAAGAAGGTCCATCAAGGTTCATCTATCACAGACATGTCAAACTAGATTCGCTAAGTAGTACAGAACCATTAGCGATAACATACCGAGGGTGGTGCGGTTGTGTAAAGACGTCTGCAAATGTCTGCATTTTCATATTACATTACTAAATTAGATTTGAATAATATAAAGAAAATCCTTAAACCTGTAAACATTTCTATTTCATGTTATTTTATGATCATTTTAATAATAATTAATCAAGGATTCAGGATTTTTTAAATGGTCAATACACTAGCACCAAAACGCTTCGAAACGTGATACCGCTGGAAAGTGTGATTAGATGTTGTCTTATATTGCTCAAGAATTAAATACAATATGCCACAGATCCAAACAAGCTTACCTATTCTTTGACACAAGATACAGACAACACCGCAGAACGTAGGCATACTTGGAATACGTGATACCTACCACTCTAACCACTACACTTTTAAAGTCCTCATCAAACAGATTATCGTGATGAACGTGTTGATTGCGTACTCTTGGCGTGCAAATAAATATGAGAAGTATGAAAGACTCCACACAAAAACTACCACACGTAGCTGGTGGTTCAATATGCATGCAATTAACACGCAACGTCGGTACCACGCCCAGCCACGATCTCTGTTGGACAAGGCCTTAAGAAACGTGGCATGGCGTGGAGTGAGTGAAGTGTGTTTGCATTCCAAGAGTAATTTGCAGATATCAATATCATCGGTGATTAAATGTTTCGATTTGAATAAGTATTGATTCATGGAGGCTTTAATTAATTGTATGATTGTCGAGGGAGGCTGCCGGTGAGTGTTTAGTTTTTAGGTCTTAAGATCGTTAGTGCGTTGAGGAAGTAGCGTTTACATTGTAAAGCAATTGGAAATTATTGTATTTTTTTTTTAAATATTAACAACTAACCATTATGTTATGTCGTTTATTTGTAATAAATTGATACGAGGCCTTATCGAAACAAAAATTAATAAATACAAGTATGTCTCATGACAATACACAACTCTTTCAAACAAACATTTTCAGAATTCGTCAGAAAAAAATATTGATTATCTAAATAATCCATATTTACTGTGATCGGGTTGATATAGGAATTGATTTAAAAGTTCTATATTCCGTTTGCATTTGACGATACGATGTGCCTTTTATTTGTTAACCTTTTTTGATTATATTGTTTGGGTTATTTTTAAGTTAATATGGTATGAACAATATGATATAAATGTTTTAGTTTGCTGCTACATTTTGGATACGGGTCCAACCAGAGTAATTTTTCAGGGTATAGGTAATGCATCCTTGGTCAAGTTTAATCTACCTCAATACATATTACATACTCGTATTTAACTCTGTAATGCAACTGACGACTTTGTAAAAGTTCTATTTACAATCAACGTTGAACTCCATTATGGGGGTACACAATTCACAATCCTTTTGAGGCTGCCTATAAATAAAAAATGAGCTGTTAAAAAGTGAGGAGGGGTTACCTAGTCAAATACATACCTAACGGGATAATGAGGGGCGACTCCGAACACGACATAGCAAAATATAAATTCCCCTAATGACAGTGCTTCCGGCACAACTCCGATTTATTTTCATATTTGGAACAACCCTTGTTTGGGGTTCCATAGCGAGAAACGCAATTCTCACCAACTGAAAAAAAAAATACTTGATCCAAGTTACGAAAGTCCATCCGGGAGTGTAATAAAGCCAGTGT
>NW_023595007.1:0-4979 GCF_014839805.1 Manduca sexta | reverse complement strand
TCATACAAAAATAGGAGCCTTGCACTTATGCCTAAAGAATAAAGGCGAGTTGTGTGTTCTTTTACAAAAATTTTGGATTAGGGATTAGGAAGCAAGGATAGCTGCGCCTAAGGAATTGTTACGTCACGACAAGCTGCCGTTTTTCCTTTAAACATGCCTGCACACGTTCTTAACATCCATATCTTTATTATCAACTGTTCATAAAACATAAGGTTAATCAGTAGGTAAAAGATTAAAAAAGGATTTGCATCGGATGTACTCACTCATTAGACACTGCATCGAGATCACCATATGTCAATCCAAATGTGGGTGATGTGTGACGGATTAAGAAAAACTTTGCATGTCCTCACCTAATATGGCGGACGATTGAGGACTTCTACCATCTCGTTAGTTACTAGCGAAATTGAAGGTCTTAAAACAATGGCCATAAGGGGAACATTTAATTCGTCCTGTGGCATTGTTAAAAAAATAATTCCATTGTTTGGATTTTTAATACATCATTGATATTCTTTACATCAATGTACATTGTATAAGAACAAAAGAATGTAATTTTTCGAAGAAATTTCAGCTTCATTGGTCGTGTTCGAACCGTTGCAATGCCGACGTAACCCATTATTTTATTACCAAATTAAAGCAAATTACAATCGTGTATTAGTGTATTAAAAGATGTTAAACTTAAATGTTATAATTTTAGAACACAAATTAGAAGTGCCGTAGCTTTAATAACGCAATTTCCTGCGTCACTCTTTAAGGGTTTTATAGAGCCATTGCACATCGATAATGATCTTTCATTGAAATTACGCGTGTAATCGCAAATTGCCAATAAAATATTAAGAATCTGGGTTCATCAAAACTTCAATTTGATAATAGTTTATTAACGAGGTCAATGCTACTCAGAAGTCGCAATTCGTTTCACACTAATTCATCGTTTTAAGTTTAATTAAAGCAACTGTTTTTACTCGACTATTGAATTACTTTTGTTTTTATTGAAGTTAATAACAGATATAATTTCTCTGTATCGAAGAATAATGGTTACCTTGGTTATTCAGTTCTTTTTATTGACAGTTTTTTTTTATAGTAAACTACATACGGCCCTGTCTGTCTGTGTACAAAAATAGTATTTAAGGAAAATAATGAAGGGGAATATATATTTGGCGCCTTTTTGACAATACTTCTTTTCTCATTATTCTGTTTTGGTATGTTATTTTAATTAATTTAGTCTTTCTGTTCTCGTAATAAACTTTCTCATGCTTTCATAGCAAGCATGTGTGCATACCTCGTATAATTTAAAATAACTATGCGTGTTTGTCACCAACGGTAAACAAATCATTTACGGAACGGCAATGGTCACGACAATTAAAAAATCCGCAATCACAACTTTCTTCAATACATCAATCGTGTAACTACATCCAATAAAGCACCTAACGTACCATTTACTGGTCGATCTGGTTCGGAAATTGGCCATCATTACGCTGTCTGTTTATGGATCGCCGGCCTGGAGAGCCGCCGGCACATACTCTCTGACCGCAAACGTGCGCTACTCAATAATTTACTGTGCGTCTATGCTCGAAACGATGCGAGTTATGTCACCATCTATTTTATGAGTTCGATATATATTATAAATATTGATTTCTTTTACGAATTTTTGGGTGTGTACATATTTGTGTCCTATTAGCATCATTCATCATCATCAGCTTGGATTACCCATAAAATCGTATAAAAATAATATGCCAGTTTTACAAGGTAAAATAGAAAGCGCAGTTTCTAATTGCAAACGGGATGCATCAAAACTCGTTTCACTTGAACACGTCTCAAATAACACGTGTTGATGGAAAGTGCAGTAATATTATGCAAAATCTTTGTAAACAGCTTTCATAACACTATCATCTTACAGAGACTGTTTTCTAATTGTAAAAACTTTATAAACAGGTTTTATTTAAATAATATTCTTAATTAGTATTTATTTTTTTAGCAATATACTAGAAAACTGTATTTTGCGCCGACTCCTATATTTAGGTGGGTATAGGATAGGTGGTAGAACAGAATTAGAACAATAAATAAACTTCCTTTATATGGAAGATATGTGATATGTTTACGCGAATAGACATAAAAATTAATTAAAATATATGGCTGCCAGATTTCGGCGTAGATTAGACCACCGACAGCTAAAATTTAAAAAGTTGCATAATTGTAAAATGTAGGTAGATATTGAAACTTTGAATTTGTGGATGAACAACACCTCAGTCACCCTCGTGAACACGAAGGCTGCAAAGTCTTTGAAAAGTCGGGAGAAAACTAAAACATTAAAACCGCGTTAAAATCCGAAAAATAGTTCAATTTTAATATTTCATAACCCCTGATTTTAAAATGTACTATGCTAGCAAAACGCGTATACCAACAGTTTTTTCAAAAAATCGATTGACACAATAAATCATTCAATTTTTAATATCTGGAAACCTTTCATAATATCGAATATATTGAAAATTAGCTCCCACCGCACCGGTAATGCGCTCTCGTTTTTTTCTTGCCTGCTTATTTACGCGCAAGTAGTAATTTAATTGGAACCAATGTGGGTGAAACTTTACTGGTCGCAAGTAACTGTACAGCTGATAAACAGTTTTGATAACGTTAATGTTTAAATGAATTCCACGCGCTTATTAGCGAACCGAAAATAATTTTATACCTTATATATTGATATTTTAAATTTCTTATCTCACCTGGACTGCATTTTTCGTAAATTATTGTGTATTTTTAATAAGGTCATATTCGCTTGAATAGGTATGCCTTAAACTACTATAGTCTTGTTACATTAAATACAAATAAATGCGGTTTCCCTCTTAAATATCATAAAAAATCCTCGACAATTTACGTCACAAAAGTGCACCGGACGCGATATGCGCCGCGCATAACTACGCAGTTGGCCAAGTATTAAAAACCAAAATGGCCATGGTTACTACATTTCGAGGCATCAAGACATTACACAAAATGAGATGGAAGATATCATACTTTACGATGCTACATATTAGTACCACAAAACTATTTAAATATGTATGACCCGCGGGAACATGACTTAGGATGTTGTTAATCGTAGATGATTTCTCGTTTCTCCGCCTTTTTATAGCATGGCTGTAGGCGGGAGATTATCCAAGTACAGCCATGTAAACTGATGGTTTAATCATTGCATAGATTATTGTGATAGTGCTGGTTAGAACTTCCTTATACATGACTTAATTAACCGGCTTTAAGTCCACTTGAGATGTCAGGAAACATTTGACTTAATGAGGAAACCTCTTTCCGATATTACTTTATTATGTTTGTTCAGATCTAGATCTTGCGTCTCTTGGGGATACTCTAGGATTAAGTACGATTCTGCAATTTACGAGGACATTAATTGATACTTTCATACTATTATAAAGTCCTAAGTTGCCGAAAGAACATTGCTATTTTCAGCATATTTTATCAACACCGGCTTTGAATAACGTAAAGCAAAAATTGAAATTTAAAATAAAACTTGTTACGAAACAGAATTTTGGATACGTATAAAATTTTGGCAATAAATAATCATGCCCAAATACCGCTCGACGAACTTCGCGACCAATCAAAAAGCAGGAAATTGGAACCTTACCAAATAAGCAAGCTGTATATCAATAATTTTGACACAATTGTGTAAGTTATTACCGAGAGTGCAGTTCACGTGCGCAGTAAACGACAGCACTGAAAGGTGGGTTTGATAGACAATTAAATTAGTCAGCAGTTCATATTAATGACGACGGCGAAAACTCCATGTAAAATACTGGCAGTCACTGGGTTTTCGATGAATTTATAAGAAATAATTCTTAAGAATGAGTATTACGATTTAAAATACGTAGAAAAGTTATTACGTCTAAATTCTGTAATGCGTGACAAATGCTAAAATAGTTACCAGAAAAAAAAATAAGCTGACTACTAGCATTTACGAATCTCCTTTTTTGGAAATTCTTAGATTTACATTTTTGATGTACGAATAATCTTTTTTCATAAATGTGGTTTTCCTATAAATAATTCCACATTAAGTAAAACATGTGAATAGCAAAACATTTGTATTAATTCAAAATACGTTTTCGTCACAGCATGTCTCCATCCTCTGGCCTTTTGCATTCTGCACATCATATTCCAATCTAGTATCGCTGGTACATGCTTACCTGTTACAAAAAGTTTGGTTGTCTGTAGCTAATTTAAGGATATCGTATCCGAATAAATAATTACAATACACAAAACTCACATATAATTGTGTTCGACTTGGGAATTGAAATCAGGACTTTTTCGTCCTTAACCCTTATGCCCCATTCAAACCTTAAAATAATTATCAAATTAACTAACTCGAGGAAAATAAATTATACTCACTAAACACCAAATCAATTGTTTTATTGTCCAAACATTAAATCTAAAACAACTTTAACACTGAATAGATCATCGACAAATTACAAAATCGCAGACACGAGATTTAAGAAAGTAAATGTTAGCCAACAATAGGTGGGAACTCGGTTCAAATAAACGGAAAATTGCCGCAATTTTAGCTTAGAGATCGATAATATTACGTGACATGGTGCCAATTGTAGCACGTGGACAATGGTTGCGATATAAAGCGTTTAGTTTACACTTTACATTGCTAGTACATAGCTAATGAACAGCGCGACCTATCTGAAAGCATTAGATCTGTCAAATACAGTACATTAGATTTAAAGACTACATTGTTGATTTAAATGTTAAACTCTATAGTAGATTTTTAATCAAGGTTGTATGCTATTTTATTAAGTTAGTAATTTTTGTAAAATTTTTAACAAGTGGGACTTTTTAACCACCAGATTTTTCGTTGAAATATAAATGTGGTCACGGAATGGAGCATGAAGGCTGCATAGACTTCGAAACGTCTGGAGGAAATAATAATATAAATAACCGCGATGAAATCCGTAAATACTTTTATTTAAATGTCTAACATT
>NW_023595006.1:0-9833 GCF_014839805.1 Manduca sexta | reverse complement strand
AAATATAGGGATATGATTACTATATCGGAAAATCCACAAAAATAATAATTTTCATTATAACCGTGCTAAATAGGTTTAATCTTAAAAGTACTGACTGAAACATAACACAATGAAAAATAACGTTCGTTACAGTGCAGTGCATAATATAAGTTCAATAACTTCTTAGTTCTTAGAATAATTTCCTCTCGAAATAAGGAAACAATTTTAACATTTCGACAAGTCAAAACTGCAGGCAAGTCATGGGACTAATTTTATAAGAATTTATGTAGTAAAAATAAAATCTGTAAATCTATTCTTTGTCACGTTTGCTTCACATTTTACAGCTCCATATTCATTGAACTGATATCCAGAAAGGTCTAAGTCCATTCTCTACGTCTATGGAGACACGCTCTTGAAAACGTATAAGAATTAAATATCCCTATTTATCCTACAATAAACGATTTAGTAAGTCATACTGACCGCACAGGCTCCTGCGGTTTGTCGGATTCACTTTAACCGTGGTGGCGTTCTTGAACACGTCCAGTTCGGCCAACTTCGCCGCCGCCTCCGCCGCGCCCTTGAAGTTCGGGATGCGGTTGTAAACGGGGCGCGGGAACATAGCCAGCCCGCCGCGTCTCCAAGTGGCGCCATACTTGCAGCCGGTACGACTGTTTCGTCACCTCCTCGGGCAGTGTCTTTTTGGCTGCAAATTAATGCTTATTGTTTTGGTATTTGCGTATATTGCTTACAAATTATAGGAAGTGAAATAAAAAAAAAAACATAAAAGATGAAGTGTTATCATGTGCTCTCATTCATTGTTTTTGCACAGGTTCAAGTAAACAATATTCTATCAAATCTCTTTCCAGTATAACTGTACTTAGGTGTAATTCTAAAGACAACAGAAAAGGAGTTGATCAATGGATAATGTATGAAGATCTCACAAATTTAAATATAAAACCATACAAAGAATATAAACACATATTTTAACATTTAAAACGCCTACGCGAAGCAATGATTAAAACATGACAGTGGACGGCGGTAGATAATAACAGCATTTGGATCTGTATAAAACGGGTAAATTTCGTAAAATTTGTTTGAAGATTTAATGGCTAGCGATTTTAACAACTATTGCCAATACAAGCTAATAAAATCCTAATAAACGATACTATGAAATAGATAAACATGTCCATCGTTTACCGTAAAGCACTTATTGCGAGCTCATTTATATTAATTTATTAGAGCTATAGCCTCGAAAACACTCGCCAAATCGTCTGGCGAATACACAAAATATGCTACCAGAACTAATGCATTTCAAGATGGGCGCACTCTCTAGAAACTAAATACTAACAAACTGGGCTGACCAAGCGATCCGATATTTCAATATTTTTTATACTTATTTATTTAAAAACAAGATTCCCGACTTTCTATTTCCGTCATTTAGTTAACGATAACAATAGACACGCGGTATTATGTCAAATATTTTACAATGCCTTTAATGAATATGATAAAAAATCGAATTTTACGACTGTCGAAATGTAATTATTCTTGAAGATTGCAATGATACACATCGCTGATTTTTGTGAATAGTAGCTCAATAGAAAAAAATACAATGTGTAATACACAGATCGACCTGAAATAAAATGTATTTGGTTGTGGCTCGGATTTATATGTAGTTTAATATAGTAAACAGGCTTTTGCTGGTTTTTTTTAGGGCCCAACGTGATTCCTTCCTAACCGAATTTCGGCCAGGGCGGCCAGTCTCAATAGAAATCAGCCAAGTATGCAGGACATATTATAGTGCAGAAGTCTGTGCGAAATACACTGATGCACTCTCTATTCCTTCACTTTCACAGTCCGGTGAGACGGCAATCCGACATGACCGGAGAGCGATCAGGCGCAAGACCAACGGCTTTACGTGCTTTCCGAGGCATGGAGGTATCACACCGCCAACTTCCTGATTCTGAGCTGCGACTGAGTATTTTTTTAAGATAGAAAAACCCAGTCACATTTATTTTTGTCTCGATCCGAAATTCGAACCCAGGACCTCAGCGCGGTGGTTATACTCGTACCGTGTACAATAATTAAGTCACCGAGGCATAGTCAACTGTATCTTTGTAGCAACAGCATAAGGTCGATGATGACATTCTAGTCAGAATCAGATCACTTAGACCCTTGACGCCCGCCATGGGATCTCCCTTTGTCGGGACTGGAACCAAACTGCCAAAACAGATTATCTAATGATAAAAGCACATCAATGATGTTAGATGAATGAAGATGACTTTGGTGTCATTGTAAGTTTTTATAGATAGAACAATCGATATCGACGTTAAAAATTTTGGTATATTACTAAAATTATACACATTATATTAATCTACCAATTAATACTACAAAATTTTTATGAAAATGTTTGGTTAGAAATGGTTAAAATTATAATGTAATAATTTTACCCACAGGGTATATATCCATGATTAAAATATAGATTACATATTATATCGAACTGAAGGTCATAGAAACCAAAATAGTTCAGTCAAATGCATAACCGAACGCTACATTTTCCAATTTCGTCCAATTGAGCTCGTTGCATTCAGTTCAGACACATTAGAATCGCTTACTCATCGACGTTGCATCATGAGCATTATAGACATGTCGCAGACGAGTAACAGGTAGTACGACTATTTTTCCATTCCGGTTTTGGTTATTCTTATTCAAGCAAATAAAGTTGAAATGAAGTCATAGTAAAATAAAAAAGGCCTACGCACATGAGACGGAATGGCAGAGGATTTAAATTTTTACCAAAGGTTATTCAGATTAATCTAGTAGGAATACGGCATAAATTCCAATAATTTAAATTGATTCCGTGGCATTGAAAGGGATTTTTTGACACGCAATGGTCAGCGCGCGATCTCGCGGCGGGATGCTGCATCGCACTACGGTATGCAGCGGCACGCCGAAAGATGCCGTGACGTGATACGGTACAAGCGACTTTGCAAATCTTCTTTTAACCCTTTATAAGCATGTGCATCTTTGTGCAATTGTCGATAATAACACCAAATCCTAACCTAGCATTTTGAAACTTTTAAAGACACAACACTCGTTCAAATCTCTGCCATTCCGTTCCTGTTTGCATACGCTTTAAGAAGATCTCTTAGCGAAACAATTATTGAGGAATGAATGGTTCTTGACAATTCGTCTGTTTTTTGCGAGGAATAAGAAAAACAAGATATTTTAAAAAGTCTGGTTGAATCCATATGCTTAGAAATCTAGTAGCGTTAACTATCACCCCTTATTGCATTCCGTCTCACCAAACATTAATACGCGGAAGCCGTGATCAAAATATATTTATAAAATATATATGATATTAAGTTATTCTGTGATCAACGTCCTGCTAATTCGTATGTATATCTATGCCACGATCCAAGAAACTGATTTTCGAGTTACAAATCTAAAAAGCAATGCTAAAATAATTAAATTTATTCATAACACTACCAATGATAATGAAGTGTAAACAATTATCGACAAACCAGAAACTGATTATTCAAGACATTATCTCTGCAATATAACTCAAATCAGCAACAAGCGTGGCAATCCGTCAACTATAAACAAACGTATATAAGTACACACTACACAAGTATACGGTTACAATGTACCAAGCACAATGCGCATATCACCTTTGCTGTGCGCGAATTCACTACAATGCGATAATAGCGCACTTTCATGCTCCTCGAACAAAAGGGGCTAAAATTCCGTACAATACTAGCTTAGTAACAGATTCCTTCTAAGAGGAATTTTATTGTGTATTATGCAGTGAGATATGAACCTTATTCTATTGCTTGCAGTTGATTTCGCTGCGTTGTAATTTGTTTTAGATTTTTTTTATAAGATAGGCCGACGTCAAAGCAAGTGCATCTTGATTATGCACCGCTCTTAAACACCCACAATGCGCGAAGAATTATGGATGCACTGCCTACTTTAAGTCGAGAATAGGGATTAAAAAGAAAAAGGGGGTTTCAACCTCCGGAAAAGATTTCCCATTAAACTTTCGTTTTCTATGAGATAATGGTACAACCTTGGTCAAGCGAACCCATTGATGCTGTAGACAAATATGACTACAGACGGCTCTACCACTTTGAAGATTATAAGATCACTTATAGGAGATTTGATTTTCATGGCCAAGGAGTATTACGTGCGCAAGGATACGCGTTTTTGTCCAATCTAAAGTTGCTGCGCTGGAAAAAAACTCAGTATTACTTTTAAAAGTGACAATTCATGACTCATGCTCGTGCAATGCTGTATGCTAGACGGATTAGACTTTCAACAATGCTCATTTTAGAGAACTTGTTTTCTCGACACTTGATTTTAGTTACTAAAAATTCTGAGTAATAAATATTTTTAGTACAACGTGTTGTTAACTAGAGAGAAACTTATAGACGTAAAAATAGGCAACGTCTTCAGCTAGCATTATGCACCAGAGTCGAATTACATCCTGCAATATGAGAAGCAGCCTTGAAATACATTTATTATCCGCATATTCTCTTATTTAATCGTAAGACCGTGAGACAGGTAAAAGACAAGGTGATCCGGAGAAATATTGAATATAATTTGGTTGATGATTGAATGATGATTTTTAAGAAGGTAGGCAAAAGTAGACACAGTGGTTGGTTTCTCTAGTGCTTTTATGACAATCGAAAAAACCGGAGGATTTGTGGGTGCATTTACGACATTAACGAATTAACGGGTGATTTATTGGGCAAGCGGCAATGGCGTTTAGTAAATCAGAAGCATAGATACAGTGGCATCAACACGGTCGTGGCTGATCTTTTAAGCATAGTGACTTAGTTATGCCTCTAAATTAACGTAAATTACTAAAAATTTAAAAAATATTGACTCGTATTTACAACGAAAAGGTTTGCACAACTGCAAGGTCGCGTTCAAATCGCACTATACAATTTAACAATAATAACTTATTCATATTTTTATTATTGTGCACAAAATGAAATATCGAAAATTCTTGTTTGCAAAAGCCTAAGTTTTCTTTTTACCGTACGTATTCGAATGTGTTTGTACTTTAAAAATTACAATGCGTAAAATATATTATAAAGGTTTCGTCACATCTAAATTATTTCAACAGTCTGATACAAAACTTGTATGAAATAAATTATTATAATTCTTTGATTATAAAATACATAATATGCAGTAAACTAAATTTTACCTGTATGTAGTAAATATTTTATGTTTCTTTCAAATCTACGTCTAAGTTTAGTAACCTGCCGATAATTTTTAACGATCTAACATTTAAGAATATTGGTTAGACTAAAACTATTTACTTAATGTTATTTAAAACTTGGCGTGACCATAATTATATCGTATTTTTTTAAATAGGTACGTATTAACCCTAAAATATACCTTTCATCAAGTTAAACAATTTAGCAAAGGGGTGCTACTATTATTGTAAATAGTATTAGATTGTTTTTTTTATATAAAATTCTAAGATTATGATGCACAATTAAATTAATTAAACAAAATAAAACAATTAATAATATTTTATCAGTAACTTTTGCTCGCGGTTTCGCTTCCGCGTGTAGGAGTTCTGGGATAAGTCCTCCTCCTATATATTTTCCGGATAGCCGTTAACCTTCCCAGGGTCTTTAACTATCTCCATGCCAATTTTCATAAAAACCTCTTCTTTCAGTAGATTTTCAGAAAATGTATTACATACAGACCAACAGCTTTTGGGACTTTTGTTATATAATATGTATGATATTTCAATAGTTTCTATGTAACTAACTTTATAGTGAATGTTTTAGCCATTTTACTTGTAGCCATACATCATAATATAGAACATAACATTATCCCTCAGGGAGTCACGTAGTGACGTCAAACGCGGCCGGCCGGAAAAAGCAAGCATTATTTTTGCAACATGTGTACGAAAAACGTCCTCCACCCTGGGGTGTGTTAAGAACATTTCGAAGAAGAATAATTACAGAATTAAAATGGTAATCATGATTAACATTTTTGATACATTAAACTAATTTTTTAAATTAACTATCAAATTATTTTATATTTTATTTTAATGACATCATTTAATCAATTTCAAAATATAATACAAACTTTCATGTTTAATGTTAAAAGTATTATTGTCAATAATTTCATTTTGATTAAGGTGGAGTTGTTGACAAGAAAAATAATTTAATGTTGCCGAGGAACTTGTACAAGATTGTATTTAAAATTTTGCATAAAGTAAATCTAGAATATCAAGATAATGTAGGTAGACATTAAAGTCATTTGGCTTGTCATAAATTTTATTGCTATTTATAGAAATAAACAAATAACATTACATTATGTAACTATAGTTGCTGAGACAACATAATTTTATTTACTGTAATAAATATGTGAACTATTTTT
This sequence comes from Manduca sexta, assembly GCF_014839805.1. Lineage (NCBI taxonomy): Eukaryota > Metazoa > Arthropoda > Insecta > Lepidoptera > Sphingidae > Manduca > Manduca sexta. The sequence goes on along the minus strand of NW_023595006.1, from coordinate 3,452 downwards.
ATAATTATTTCCTATATTGTTTAGAATCTCATGAAATTCAGGCCAACCGGTAAGTCAAATAGATCCAGTATTTAAATCTTTATTACATGAATAAATAACTAAACTAATAAAATTTAATGATTTAAAAGTGTGAATTGTAGTGTAGGTAGCAGACAAAATGCAAATACATCAACCATGACCTATGTCTTTTAATCCACCCACTTTAGTGACAGTGGAATTCACACATTCTATACTTTTTCACTTTTTTATGGTGCCAATAATATCTTGTTTATTTATTGTTTGTTTAAAGCAACTAATTAAAAAACTGGTGTTGTAATGAAATATTTTTTGAACAATGCAATTTGTGTGTATGTAAGAATGTAATGTTCATCATTATTGGCTAATACATAAGTCTTTAAATCCTTGGTTACAGTTTTCAAATGCAACAGGTGTTTGTTGTATAAATATTGCACTGAATGTTCTATGTTAAAAATAAAATATAGATAATAAATTCATAATTTTTTTAATCACATCTAAATATATATGTAAATATAAAATTAATCAAAATTAATAATTGCAAATTTATTGTTATATCACAGCAAATTAAGTTAAAGATAACAGTTTTTTATAAACTTGGTAATTATTTAAGAAAGATAAATAAAATATAATCACTATTTAAGAGATTGTTAATTAGCTTGTGAGGGTAGTTTTGAATTTTGCCAATTGTTCTAGAACATTTCATGATGCTACATACCTTAACTGTGATAATAATATCAAATATATCATGCTAGCAAACATATTCCTCAGAGACCTTCGCGGCGATGATTCAACGCAAATAGAAAATCATATATGACCTCATGATTAGCATTTAAGTACACAATATCTATACACAGTAGGTAGGTAGTATATTTTATTGCAACATGCAGTGGCACTTTCTCACAATTTTATCGTCCGCTCATCACGATAGGTTTAAAATACCGTGCTATTTAGCTGCCTAATAAATCAAATGCATTTTACCAGAGGTAGGCTGGAATATCTGAGTCACTTTTCACACTCTAATTAACATACCCACTAGTAATAATTACAAGTCGAGGAAACAACCCAAATCGTTTCAAACGATGCACGAAACAATCGTAACTAAGTGAAATTAATATCGCAATGAGCTCTAAATTATATTCATTACTTCCATACTATATAGAAACAGCTATTATTTATACTTATGTGCGGGTACTTTAAAAAACATGTGTAATGAGTGTATCGATGTAAAATTACTCTTTTACACGCTTTCTAACGCGTAACAATAAAATTTTCACCGGAAAATAAATAAATGAGTGAAATAAACTATTGTTATTCCATTATTTTGAACAACAAATAAGAAACTTACTGGTATCCGCGGCCGTCGGCGTACCGTCTCCGTTCTGCATTGTGATTATTTACCGCAATCAGGAGATTTCTTCAACGTATTTCGATGATCTACACGAAAATCATCAAAATTACTTGGAAAATAGATTCTTTCGCTGGACGGAACCGTCACACACAAAAATAGAACGCGAATAAAAAACAAATGCCACCAACATAGCGGCACAAAAACGGTATAGAGCTGTGAAAGTATTCATAAAAAGGTTCCTTTCATTTTGTTCATGGTTTGTAAATTATAGTCTTTTTTTTATTTTGTACTTAACTTTCAAATACTGTTATATATGTAATAAAAATGGGTAAGATCCAATGCTTTATTATAATATACTATTTCCACAATCTTTTAGTTTATTTAAAAACGATGCATTACTTACGGAGTTTATAAAATATATCGACTAACTATTAGACTATTTTGCTAATCTCTTTTTCATGTGTACCAACATTATAAAATAAATAAGCTTGTTCTCATTTACAAAAATAAACAACAAAACGTATTCTAATTTTAGATTGTGTATCCGAACTGTGAAAAATGGCGCGAAACTTTAGAAGATTTTCCAAATCGACAGGGTTCAGCGACCTTGCTATTTTATTTCCCACACGTTGTGACGATGCCAGTTTCTTAGATATCTTATTTAACAGGTAAATGTTTGGACTATGGCTTCTTATTAATCTTATTTGGCAACAAAATACCTAATTCTTTACGATTATCTAGTCGTAGTTAGGTAAGTAGGTAGTTAAATAATCGCATCTCGATATATGACAATTTGTTAATAATATTATCGTCATGCTTTTACATTATTTTAATAGAAACTTTCCCGCCATTACACCTACCACTACAACTCCTGTAAGCCAGGATCAGCAGTGGCACGCATTTTGATACCGAGAGATGAAGCTCAGCGAGTTTCAGGTAACACTAATTTATCTTTATCCCGTAACGAAATTATTCAAATAGAAAGATAGGGAGAAATTGGAAATATGCATCCATAGCAAAATGGGGGACAAAATAATGAACTAGGGAAGCATTTTAACCTCAATTATAGAGACGTTTATAACTAGATAAGCCAGATATAAAGCACTACGATTAAAAATTAAATGAAAGGGTCCTTCACATGAGCTGTTAATTTGGTTACAATAATAGGCATGGCAATAACACCGGAAAGCACGGCAATTCCGTCAAGTCTCTACAAGGTCCATGTAGTATACAACCCCGGATGTTATTTACATACTGTTTAACATGACGTTGTCCTCTTCATACCAGAGAGTGCACTCCCAAAGTACGTGATGAGCAGACTGTTAAAACTCGTAATTCATAGCCTTGGCCCGCATTAACTTGGTACATACATTCACTCCAAGTTCTAAACTGTAATTTGTTAATGTCTGTAGTCTTAAATTAATAAGTTATTGTTCATTACTTGAGTATCTCCTTGTTTAGTTTAATAGTCAATGTAAGTGAATTTATAAATAAATAAATTGTTAAATTGTTGCTATTTCCTTAAGAGCTTAACCGCATATTTTTAAATTGTATAAGTTAACTTCGAATCGTGTATGTTGTAAATAAGAAATCATTACATTGAAAACATTTTATTAATCACATTAATATTATAAATAAGCAGTTTAAATTTCATGATATATTCCAATAGTTTTGACACAAGGTTACATAATACTGATATCATTAAATGATTTTAACTAGAATAAATAAGTTTGAAGGACCAAATTATCTGATAGTTTGGGACATGTGAAGCGGTGTCAGCATAAGCTCGAACGCAGCATCTTTGAGATTAGCACCGCGCAGATTAGCTTCGTGAAGGTCGCTGCCGGATAAGTCACAACACTGTGGATATAAAGTAGATTTCAGTTGGTATTTAAGAAAGTTCAGAACATGATATGCTAAGGATATTTCATGTAGCAGTGCAAGTACTGTTTTGATTAGCAGAACATTATGGCCGGTGTATTTATTGGATATTATAATACTTCATATTCAAGATGCCGGTGACTAGCGTATTGCGATGTCATGCTTTATAATCTAAAATCTAGGGCTCTGATGCTTATGCCACATT
>NW_023595005.1:0-9865 GCF_014839805.1 Manduca sexta | reverse complement strand
TTATTAACACTATTTTCCTTGAAGAATTCCTTTTGTCCAGTAACCACTACAATGTTTTCGTCACCATTTGTTTGTGCAGTTTTATTTTTCATAGTACCAATGTCGGTTTTGTCTTCTAATTCACCTGTTAGTACATTTTGATAATCTTTCATAGAATTAAGAATATCTGATTCATTGGGTATTGTAGTAACAGAAGGCACACTTTTAAGAACAATTTCCGATTCCAAATCGTTTTCATCTTTATGTGATACACTGCAGGATTCATTTGAACTCTTCGACTCTTCCATAATAGGTTCTAAAGATTGTTTCAATCCACTCAACGGCGATCTCTTATTTATTTTTAGTTTACTGTAGTCTTCGCAGTAGAAATTTATAGGAACAGAATAATCTCGTATCTTTATCAACCAAGTCTTTACAGGACTTTCGTATGCCTCCTCAAAATCTTCAGTAAAACTATGATACTCCCCTTCTACGGATTCTATAGTTTTATTAACATCTTCTACTGTATCTAAATATTCCGCACTGCTGTCTTTATCTTTGATATCTGTTGGGGTATCGACGGGCGAATTTACAGTATCCGGTTTCTTTTCAATGACAGTCTGATGCTCTGAAGAAAAGCTCTCACCTATATCGCCAATGTAATTATCCTCATTAAACTCCTGGCTATAAACAAACTCATCGACTTTCACTTTAAAAACGGGCACGACCTTCTCAGAAACCCTAACTATTTTACTTGCTTCGGAACGTACTTCATCAGAACATTTCAGTGGAATGTTTTCCATTGAAAAATAAACTAAACTTGGATTTTTTTTGTCATTTGTTGATTGAAGCAACGCGACATTTTCTTTGGTCCAGGAAAACAGCTTTGGGACATGGAAATGAGCCGGTGCTGGGTCTTTTAAATAGGAATTGATGAAGCCGCTGTATGATCGAGTCCTGAAAAGCTTATTAGCTCCAGATACCTTCCGTCTAGGCAGAGATCTAGTACGATAAGCGTACTCAGACCTGGCTCGTCCGTCCCATTCTATTGAAGGGATAGACTGGAAGACTGCTTGTACTGCAATTATCAACGTTGTCATTTTCCAATTTAGGGATCAAATTAATGTTACATTTAAAATCTTTTGGGTATTCTCCGCGCTAGTTGATAATTTTTTAGTACGTTTTCGAAACTCTTTGTACGGGAATATTCGTGTAAGGTCCTATTGTAAGCGGACAAGGCTTTTTAGCGCATCAATTTCATCTCGAGTACCTGTAAGGCAGATAGTTAGTGCGTTTATCAAGCTACGTTAGATGGTCACGGTGCATTTTAATTCAACTCTCTATGGATTATATAGATTGTTTCAACACTTAATTGTCTCCACAGAAAGTTAAATGCAATTGTTAGCGTATGAGTTGCAGGTGATTTGAACATGCAGATATAAGACCAACAGACATAATAAAATACGAAATTGGATACATATACTACATTAAATGATAATAAAATAGTAAGTACTATACAAATTATCACTTATGTACAAATAAATATAAATTGTATACTTTATTCAGAAAATGACGATTTAAAACAAGCTTAGACACAGAATATAACGACACACTGTTCAAACTTGACGATGAATAGCGACACTAGCGTCCTAAAATATACAAACACACCTAATTATATGGCAGTGAATAAAACATATACCCAATGGTCAAATGGAAACTTAATCGAGCACTAAAACTCGGTCAGGAGATGGGAACTCCATCATGATAGTGAAAGGATAAAAATACATCAAATTAAACATTATAGAACTCCATGTTCAAAACCAAAGCCTCTCCGACGCCATCCACGACAGCCCGGCACAGCCCTACACTGCTAGACCGTTTAAAAGCCCGACAAATATCAAAAATCACTCGTAAAAGCCCTCATCCTGATCAGGTACCAGATCCTTTTTAAAACCAAAACACATACAACATATTTCGACAGCCTCAAATCCCGAAGATGGATCCCTTGGGTCCGTAGCCAAGATACCTTCTGTTTACGTTAATGCTAACCTTATGCATGAGAATAGACATCAGTAGATCCTATCGATAGGATCGTAGATTTTTTAATTTTTTCTATTAGCATTATCGATTGGGATCTTGGCTATGGCCCCATCACTTCTCCAAGTTCTCTGAAAATATGCTGCGCGATTTTCCATAATACTTATATAGTGTCCTTGCTCTCTGGTACCTCTAGGAAGCGCCCTGTGCACGACTATATGTTGCGCCCTGGTTGTGAAGAGTCCCTGCGGCGGCGCCTTCTGACCTTGCTCGAGGAACACCTCGTCGTCGGAGAACATGTCCTCGCGACCTGGCGCTATAACACCCAGGCGGTATATCAACCCAAATTGATGGGTGGCGGTATTAAGCAAAGTTGAAGGTGATCTAATTGTATTAAAATATGAGAAAAAGCCTGCTTAGGTAATACCCAAAGTTGCTTTAAGAAACAGCGTCATCTTTGTGAGTAATCGGTATGCAGTATTATACTCCGATTGTCGGACTGTACTCCCCAATTACTTTCAAAGATCATCAGGAAGTCAATTTTTTTAGCGTTAAGTTCAAGGGCTATGATGACAATCTACCATTAGCTGACAAACTTACTCCATTGATCTTACAATAAAAATGTTCTTAGACAAACATAGAACAAGAGTGAACGTTCAAAAAGATTGAAGAAGGACAGCCAGAAGTAATCAAGCGGTCTTCATTTGATTGCAATAACATATGCTATTTTATGGTCCATACTATGTAAAATTGGAATGCCTTTAGCACCAGTGGGATAAATGGTTTGCCATCTTTTATAAAATGATTTACACGATGAAAAACCGTATCTAAATATTCTCGGAAGAGTATAGTAGGAGACGCCCGCAGTGGCCTCACAAGAATGATTAAAATGGTGATTTGCTGGTGATAGACCAATAAGGTGTTAAAATCCGTCATAGTGGAAAAGTGTCGCGCCGGGATCAGCTAGTACATCCTGTTCTAACAGGCCGCATACTGTTGACTGTCAAGTAATCATCTCATCCGTCGATCCAACTCTACTTACCATCAGGTGCAGTGGGGACACTATACCGTAAGATGGTAAGTATAAATTTGTTTGAGAAGGTCTACCTACAATTGCCACATAACACGACACTAGACTATTGCAACTCTAATTCGCAATTGTCTACTGATATATTTAGGGAGCCAATCAGGAACCCGCTAGCACAACTTCAGTATACTACGTAGTATCATCTGCACGTGATACCACAGACAGTTTGAAGACATTGTAGACGATTCCACCGGAATCAAACAAGCAAACCTCACCACACATCTAGCCTATCACGCCACACCTCACCTCTGCCGACGGTGCGGTGCACCACCTGCACGCGAGTGATGGCCGGCTGGTCAAGGGCGACATGGGCGACAGTGGGCCGGTCGACGCCGCCGAGTCCAGGAACACCTCGTCGTCGGACAGTAGGTTCGGATCTCGCGGGGTGCTTTACATGCATATATTTTAAGTAACTCCTACGTTGAACTAATTTAACAACATTTTAATATTTGGGACTAGTTTTAAAAAAATGATGTAAAATTTAATTAATATTGAAAATATGGACCAAAACTTAAATGCTTTTTATACATAGATATTTAGAAGTAAGAAAATAAGAAAAAGAAAATATAATAAACAATTATTATTTCTGCACGATTTAACCCAACCTAACCTAACTATCATTAAGAACATAGGCCAAATATATCAATTATGAAACGTAGTATCACCCAGAACAGACGTTTTTGAACATAATAAAAAACTAGATAATATAGATCCATCAATAAAACCGGCTAAAAATAACATCAACCATCAAGCAAAATTTATATTTCAAATGTTATTTAATGAGTGTGTTAATTGTATCTTACAAGTTAGGTTAGGATGGGTTAGAATATAAAAACATGCCAACATGCAAAGTAGTTAGTATATTAATACATAAAATATCGTCATTTTTAACTACGCAATAATATTACATGAATTAAATTTAATATCAAATTTATAATTTGTTCAAATAACGATATGTATATAAAATTCAGGCAATAGCGAAACGGTGACAACTTCAAACAGCATTATCGTTCTACTAACATATATATTTTTTTTATTTCACACTCTAAATAATAAACGCATTGATATCTACACTTGCAAATAACTTTAATTAAACGAATATTATCCTCGCACCCCAATAACCCTGTTTTCCATTGTCACGATTTGAGTGTATTTTCAGACCTTTGTATAGGTGTGCAGTGTGTAGTGTAGTGTAGTGTGGTGTATACGAACCTCTGGTGAGATCGGCGTGCGCGCTCCGCGTTCAAGAAGTCGGTCGCGTCCGCTACGGACACGCCAAACTACACGTTACTCCTGCTCTACCATCGACACAGCGAAGCCAGATATCTTCCATAGAGAACTTTGGCTCACATTGACTATCTATATGTACTATCTTACAAACGTATATTTGTTTAAGTTGTACAGCATTTTGTCTAGCATTGTGGAGTGACATTTAACGTCAGACTGAGACGAAATATTAACTGAGACAGATATATACGAACCCCCTTATTCATAGACATTTTTTATCTAGGGAAGGGACATTGCTGTGATAACAAGTCTGTCTCTCAGTGCTGACGGTATGGCAGCCTTCGCAGTGCGTAGACATAGGACCGTTGTGATTGGCTTATATTGAGATACAACTTCAATCTAATTGGCTATCAGATAAACAAAGGTGAAAAACAGCACGCCGTCAGATAAATAAAGCGGCGAAACAGACTTGTTATCACAACAGTGCTCCGTCCTTAGATAAATAACCATGAATAAGGTTAGAAGTTTATTAGTGTGAGATATCAAAGTCAACACACACTAATTACTTCAAGGCGTGAGATCGTCTTTGACCAGAGTAATTAAAGGTGTCGAAAATTTAAACCCTAAAGGAAGATTATCAAGATATCTGACTTCGTCCAGCGATTACATGCATAAAAGAAAATTCTGTCAGCTGTAAAATATTGTCATGTTATGCTCTCATAGTTTGTTAACAGATGTGGTCAACCAGAATTTAACTTATAAAAATATACTTTCCAACTTTCTTAAATGTTAATATACATAAACAAAATTTCACAGCTGAGCTCAAAATATTGAAAAGAGAAAAATTCAAAATGCTCACTAAATGATAAAAAAGGGAAAAATAATGCATTAAAATTACTAGAAAAATATGAAAGAAAAATCTTAAAAACATAGTGCTATCATACTAAAATACTGCGGAGTGATAGCTCGTATCTTTATAACGATTTTATTGGAATAAAATCCCTCCCGTAAAACATTTTAACCAAGTTTTTCATGAATTGTCCTAATTCAATGGATTCTAGGCCCCTCCCTGATCTGTTTTTTCGCATTAAATATAATATGATCTCTACAGACCATTGACTAAGAGTCCTTAATGATAAATGAAAACAGACATAAAATCCCTTGACTTATTGAATTATCTTGACCTATTGAATAGGTTAATTAATATTGTTCCCTGCCCGTTCCAATAGGGAGAATCTTAGGTTCCAGTAGTACGTACCATCGCTGAGCACGACCTCCGGCTGGCTGCGTACGGGCGCCTGCTTTGTCTCTATTCTCAGCACGCGGTGTTCTGCAAACAAACAACACTCTATTAGCCTTCATTGATGACGTCTATAACACTATACTTTGACCTTTAATGCGTGACTATATCTACATTTTTATGTGAGGCAAAGGAGCATACGGTCTTAGCTTAGCTTAGAAGCTTAAGGCGATATAATTCTATTAGTATAGGAAGGTGTTGGATATTTTTCCACTTCCCTCCATTTAATTGGGAGACAACACTATGAATTGAAAGGGTATTTTTATCTTTGATCCTAGACATTTACACAGTGGCGGCCATAAACGACGAGATGGCCCCAGAGAGCAAAAAGTAAAGAGTGAAACATTTTATCATAGATCCCAACATTTCCCTTCACTGCTCTGCTCCTATTAATTGTAGCGTGATGAAAAGTATACTATAACCAGCTCAGGAGTATGAAAGATAATTGTACCAAGTTTCTTTTAAAAATCCGTCGGGTAGTTTTGTTTCTATAACGGTTATACAGACAGACAGACAGACAAAAATTTTACTAATTACATTTTTGGCATCAGTATCGATCCCTAATCACCCCCTGATAGTTATTTTGGAAATATATTTCATGTACAGAATTGACCTCTCTACAGATTGATTATAAGTATAGATAAGATCGTAAGGCCCCGAGCGGTTGAGGTTCGCCTCCTCCTCCCTAATAGGGAACCGGACTCTTTTTTGTTATTTACTATTATCAAATATTTACGTTAGATAAATTATAACACAGAAATAATTATTTAAATCCGATAAAATATCAACAAGTTATAAGTCTTTCAATTTCGGTAGAAGGGGCAAGTAACGAGAAACAGAAAAGAGGCGCAATACCCACGTGTGACGTCAGGCATTACGACGCGTGCGAAAGAAAGAGATCAAGCGATATGCCCACATCGCGCCCACTTCGGCACTTAGTAATATTTGAAATATGAATTACTGGCTCATTTTTAACCAATTTTAATGCAGTTTTCGCAGCAGGGTTTCTTTTAGTATTATTAACCATTACATATAGAATAATGTACAAAATCAATGACAGGACGGTCCCCTATTCCTCTGCACTTGAAAAAAAAAAAAATAGGAAGATATGTAAGGTTGACAGTGAGAGTGGTGACTGACCGTCGCGCGACTCCTCCTCGGTCTCGGAGGGCGCGCTGGCGGGCGACGTGAACTGCGCCGCGCTGATCGCCTCCGACTCCGACAGGTCCGTGTCGTCTGCAATACACATACAATTACAAATCGTCATGCCGGATATCACTACATCGTATAAAACAAAGTCGCTTTCTCTGTCCCCTATTTTTGCTTAAATCTTTAAAACTTCTGCAACGGATTTTGATGCGGTTTTTTAATAGATAGAGTGATTCAAGAGGAAGGTTTATATGTATAATAATAACATCCATTAAATAGTCAGCATTGCACCCGTGCGAAGCCAGAGCGGGCCGCTTTGTTTTATATACAACGTTCACAGTTTTTCTGTAGTGTATTTAGCATCAGCATTGCACTCGTGCGAAGCCAGGGCGGGTCACTAGTACAATATAAAAATTAATCGCTGAATCTTTTGCTAAGCGCAAATCTCGAGAGCCACTGAACCGATTTCGCTAATTCTTTTTTTATAATATTCTTTGAAGTACGAGGATGGTTCTTTTGGAGAGAAAAAATTAAATAAATTGATTGAAAAAGTTTAGAACAACACTTTTCTATATTCCCATACAAAAGATTCGTAATATTATGTAAAAGTCAACTTGAACTTTAATACCATACCATAAAGTTTAAATGTTAGTGGACGGGTTCCGGAAAGGCAAAACAATTGAGTGAAGTTAGTAACATATAAATATTAATGTCAATATTTTTTAATGACTATTAAAAATAATTTAAAAAATCGACAATTAGGCGGTACGAAGTTCGTCGGGTCAGCTAGTATACAATATAATTAATATACAATCCGATTCCACGACCATGATATTTAATAATTCACATTGACGTTATAATACGCTTCAGCTAAGTTAAACATATTCAAATACATATAATTTAACCTAGATACTCAACTTGTAACGCGTACCTCATAAGCGATTATCAATTTCTCATATTCATTCGTGTTATTTCTAATTTGTGCATGTCGTGTTCACTTCCAGAAGGTTGCAAATATTTTGAAAGTTGTATTAAAACTTTATTTTATGAATGTTATGTGTTTGTAACCAGTTTTGTGGACCTAACAAAGAGAAAAAATAAAAAATAAATATCCGTCGCGACGTCTATAAGCGTCGTCAAATGTAAACTCACAGTCGTTCCCGCGGCGCTTCCTCTCCACATCGCGCTTGTACTCGTCGATCTCGTTGTCGGTGATGTGGTCGAAGGGTTGCGCGCGTACGGCGCGCTGTACACGGTCGCGTTGTGTTGGTAGCCGCGCTGGATGATGCCCTTGGACGCCGCGCCCATCAGCACCTGAGAACGTACAATCACGTCATTATCCGGCTCGAAGGACCACATTTTTTATTGCTTCGCGATATTACTAACACTACACCTGCATGGTATATTACTGATCCATCCTTCAGATAGAGACCACAATCCTGTAATAAGCTCTCCATCACTGATCGCCTGATGGTGCACTCACCACGTGATCGCCGGTGTGCGTGTTGACGGCGTCCTCGCCGACGAGCTTGCTGGCCTCGTCCCACGTGACCCCCTCCAGGATTGGGAATAAAAAGGTAAACATAAAGACCATCTCACCTGCTGTTGAAGCTGCTTAAACTCCTTGGGGTTGGTGTTTTTGGGCACAAACTGTAGCGTGTCGATCTTCACCGGGGTGCTCGAGTGAGCCGGCGACCCGTCCTGGACCCACTGTATGCACCCACCACAAATCCAGCGTTGGATCCGTGACGTATCCAGTCCCGTGTCATTTTGTTGGTGATTGTGTGTGTTTTTTGTGTATAATGTGTCGATGTAGAGAAAGAAAAAAAAGAAAATTAGTAAAATGTTGCCAGCCTTGCCTTTATCTTTTATAATATACTGTGTTATAGATTTGAAGCTCAGGTTAGTTAGAAGGGTTACAGGCAGTTCTTTGCGATATGAATAAATAATATATATAAAAAAAAATAATCGTTGAATTTTGGCTCAAAATGCTCCTCTTTGGGTCCTGGTACCATCGAGAGTGTACAGTAAAGATTTTTAACAAGCACATACTACAGCCATTTTCCATGCATTAACACTTTGGGACCAATTTTGGAAATCTAAAAATTTAAGGGATGAGTAGATTATTATATTTAAGTCAAATTTAAAGTCTTATCTCAAAAAGGTTTTTTTAATTTACAAACGCTTTCAAAAGAAGCCAAGCTTATCACAGTCATCATGCAATATTTTGGATTCAGTATATGTGATTTCGTGTTTTCCAAAACACCCATTTGTAAAACTGTAGTTTTGTCATTTAACAATTATTTAAAAATTCCCAACTCATTGTAATAACAATGAATAATTCCACCAGATTATTTTTTCTGTTCACAAAACATCTGAACTAAAAAATGTCTACGTCACTATCTTTTTTCCTTTTTGCAAACTACAAATGCCACGGAAAGGATCGCTACGTGGGAAGAAAAAGGTAGTGCAGGAAAGTAGGTCATAGCGGCAACAGTTTTACTACGTCTTTTTCCTTTCTCTAAACTGTACAAACTCGATGTTTTTTTTATGAATAAAATTATTTTTTAACAATCTTATTCATGCCAGGGTCGTATGAAATGCTAATGACATCATTTGACGTAACATCAATATTAATAGGCTGCAAATTTAAAAACAATCCCAAAACACGTAGCCTAGAACCAGACATCCCAAAATTACAGACAAAAGATAAGAAAAGAAAAAGAAAGATGAAGTGACGTAACCTCGAAGAGATGATTAGCTCAGGTATAGACTGACAACTCGGAAGATAAACGTCACACCAAGAGTTTTGATACACTAAATATATGTAATAAATCATATTATATTTGCAATTTATTAATTTGTGTATTATAAAGAGCTCGATCTTTCGCAGTCTTAGAAAATTACAATTACACACCGAATTATTTCAACCGTTGACAAATGATTTTACACAGTAAAAATAAGTGTTCAGAGTCAAATAACATATTATTCTGTATGACTCCATAAAAAATTTTTATGACAAGCTATTTAAAAATAATAAATTTATGGTAGGTCTCTCATATGTGAGTCCGCCTGGGTAGGTACCA
>NW_023595004.1:0-9865 GCF_014839805.1 Manduca sexta | reverse complement strand
TTTATCTAGCTTAACTAGCAATTTAATGAGTAATGTTTATTTTTTATTAGGCACCGGCTCCAGGAATTGGTAACTAGTATATAGGTAAATTTTAATTATTTTTTGGTTTTTGAAGGCGTTTTAATTTTTGTTAAAAAGATTTTTACCTTTTGCTTTTTTTGTGTTAGTAATAATCATGAGACCATATGGCAAACGCTCTTTCAAACATAAAAAGAATTTACTAAATAAGTCAATTCCTTTTCGCGTAACTTTTTACTGTTAAGGAGTTGTACTTTGCTTCATCAGCTCAGATAGTTAAGATGATTATTACTAACGCAAGTACGAACGGTTCTCCTCCTTTTTTGGAGTCGGTTAAAAATTTTGCAAATGGCATATTATCCTATCAATAAGTAAAACGGTACGATATGTCATTCTTTTACATAACGTTACCGTTAACCATTGTAGAAAGTCATCTTGGCAACGGGCTGAGGTTCACTATGCATACCTGCCTATTAACGAGTATATAATAATATATATATACTGTATTATATACTTGCCCACTGCTGCACGGGCCTCCTCTACTACTGAGAGGTTTAGGCCTTAGTCCACCACGCGGGCCTAGTGCGGATTGGTAGACTTCATACACCTTCGAAATTCCTATAGAGAACTTCTCAGATATGCAGGATGTTTTCCTTCACCGATAAAGCAAACGATAATTCACAAAAGAATACACACATCATTTTTAGAAAAATCAGACGTGTGGGCCCTTGGGATTTGAACCTGCGGACATTCGTCTCCGCAGTCCGTTCCACAACCAACTAGGCTATCGCTGCTATTAACGAGTATTTCTTTATAATTATAAGTATTAGTGGTCATACATTTTTTTTCTATATGGACTTTAATCATGCCAAACCTCTCCAATCCGTGCGTTCAATGCGCCTAAAAAGAGGGACCAAGTTTTTTCTTGTTTTAATATATTGATGAGCAGCGTAGTGCTACAAACCGCAACATCAATTAAACTACAGAGGGGCCAAAGAATTAAATACTTATGCACAAAAACATGACCCCGATTCTATCGTAATTGTATTTCGCTCTGGCGTTTGGAGATGTAGTACATCTTGCGAAAATCAAGCGAGAAAGGCTTATGCATTTGGTTATTTCTGTCTTTTTGTCTAGTTACCGCCAAGATCTCGTTAAGGAGCAGGATCAGTCGTGGTGGTCGTTCAGTCTTTTTCTACATGGACTTTTATCATGCCAAATCTCTCAATTCGTGCTCGCAATGCGCCTAAAAGAAGTACCAAGTTTTTCTTCTTGTTGAACAGCGTAATGCTATAAATCATAATTAATTAAGCTACAGAGAATCAAACAATTAAATACTTATGCACAAAAACATTACCCTGATTCTGTCGTAATTGCAAAGGCCCTCAGAGTATTTCGCTCTGGTGTCTGGCGATTTACATCTCGCGAGAAAGGCTTATGCCTTTGGTTATTTCTGTCTTTCTGTCTAGTTACCCTCAAGATCTCGTTAAGGAGCAGGATCAGGCTATCAACAAATGAAGGTCCATGCCCACAAGAAACAAAGGTTTCTTTATCAGAATTTATGGCTGCGGTACCCTAAAAACTGAATGAAGCTGAAATATTATCATTATCAGGGTAAAACCCGATGTTGCCTCTAATGACTAATTAGCCTAATATAAATAATGTGATAATGGTCCACCAACAGTTATTTGAGGTCAGAATGGCGCAGTGGTTGGTTATAGCTCTTGCCTTATTCGCAGGTAATATTATTGCAAGTTTTTAATCTAAATATTGTGAATATGTGTTTAGAACAAGTGGAGTTAACTCTAGTAATACAGTCAATGTATTTTAAGGTCACATTCCATAAGTGATTCCAATTACTATCTCAGAATTAATCAGTACGTTTTCGTTTCAGGTACCGCCTCCGCGGCGTCGACTGCTTCCCGCATAGTCGGCGGGCAGCTGACGACCATCGACCGATACCCATCTCTTGTGCAAGTGGAATTTCTGGGCATCTTCACCAACACATGGGGCCAATCCTGTGCCGCCAACATCCTTAACAATTTTACGTGCTGTCTGCAGCTCACTGCTTCGCTGGCTTGTAAGTGGCGTTGACATTCAATAATGCTGAGAGGAATGACAAACTCTTATTTCCACAAATTTTCCCAAATCATCAACTCATATTTTTTAATACTATTCTTAGTAAGTCTAAAGTCTTAGTAGTAATTGTAAAGTATTAATTTTTACAACCAATTTTTATTATAAGGTTTATACAGAACTCGTGTGAAACCCTAAAAATATGAGACAATACTGTGTGATTTCAAGCTATTATTCTTCTGAGGAAGACATCCAGCTCAAGATGATTCAGGTTAAGAACTACAACAACTATTTAATTCTTTTCCCTCAGATTTTACGACCGCTCCCGTAGACGTATACGAGGTGGTGCGACCTTCCGCAACACTGGCGGCGAAGTGATCGGTATCGTGCGAGAGTTCAATCACCCCGACTACAACATCATCCCTGGCGATGCTGACATCAACGTCGTCCGCTTGAGATCGCCCATCATCTACAACCCAGTGATGCAGCGAGCGACGATTGTGCCTCAGGGCTTTGAGATTCCTGACAATATGCCCGTTGTTCATGCTGGTTGGGGCGCTATTGAGGTATGTATTTCTTAACAACATAATAGTAATGGTAGTGATAAAAACTGTTTATGCGCGTTACGATTCATAAGCGTTCTCGTTTGCCTAGATAGGCATATAGATATAAGAACGAGTAATAAAGAATGATTAGTGGGAATGGATTTAAAAAGTTATTTGCAAATCACTATTTTTTTCCACCAGTGGCTAGGTCCTCAATCATCTCAGCTGCAAGACGTGACCATCTACACCGTGAACCGCCAGATCTGCGCCGAGAGGTATCTAACCCTCAATCCTCCTCGCCAAGTCACGGGGAACATGATCTGCGCTGGTATCCTGGACGTGGGAGGCAAGGACGCTTGTCAGGGTGACTCTGGCGGACCAATGTACCTCGGCGATATCATAGTTGGTGTTGTCTCGTGGGGACACGAGTGTGCCAACGACACCTACCCTGGAGTCAGCGCTGCTGTTGGACCCTACTCTGACTGGATCGTCGCTACTGCTGTTTAAGATTCTATTTTAGAGTAAATAAAGTTTTCGCTGTATATGAGCTTATTATTTTAAAAATTTTAGAGAATGAAAGAAATAGAAATGGTATACTCTTATTGATCACGTAAGTAGTTGAATAATTCTTATGAATAATTAATACAATAGAAAAAAGGACAACGATACCTACTATTAACATGCATGATTTTAGTATACTAGTGTAGCAGTACAATTAGTATAAATACCGCCATCTCGTCGACATTAGCGGAACTTCGAGAAGACCGATGTGGTATTGACACAACTGAAGTGATTTATCGCATAGCAATCATGCGAGATGGCGAAAAACGATTCTGGATTACGCTTGCACAATTTGAGCGACGCGTTGCATATATACCACCTCCGAATAGAAATCATCGGAGGGCCGCGCCCGGTCCGGGGCAACATCTGCCTGACTGGAAATCTTTGCCTTCCCTAGAGGAAGCATCCATCAGTGCCTCTACAGCGGTGTCTACCTTTGAACCGCTAAACTAGTAATTGCTTGTTGAGTTTTGAACATTATATTTTGTGATAGAGTGGATGGCAACTGTGTACGATACATGAAGAACAAAACAGAAACAATACCATGTCTAATGCACTAATAAAATGACTGTAATGTAAATTATCCGGCGATGATCGGTTTTAACTCGATACTTTATCTTGGGATTACACGATAAGTTACTGCTTAGTTGATAATTTTATTCAGTAGTTGCGCACGCGACTCCTGTGCGTAGATGATTTGCATTATACCCCTTGTATTTTTTATTCATATTTATTTATGAGACTAGATTTTGCTCGTGGATTCACGCCTCTTCAATCTTTTCCCGAACAACAACTTCACCATGTACTTCCTCGATATAAAAAGTAGAAGTTAATAAGGAACTGATGACGCACTTTGTTGCACCGCCTGGAATCAAATCCATAACTTTAACGATTTGAAATAAAAGTATTTGCCGGATTTTATCGGAGTTTTTATATTATAATTATCTTTCGACATTTTGAAAATTTTGCAGCCTTCATAGTCACGTCGGAGACCGATGTTTTGTCCCTTCCACCACTTATTTTAAGACACTAAGAGAAACATTAGTAGAGAGGACACTGCGACGAAAATCATCATTCTAATTTCAATATAAGTGGGCAAAATCTTACCGCGCTGTTTGTTACCTACTCCTTGATAAGTATGGGTACTCAGTCAGGCAAGAATACTTCGTGTCCAGATTAATGAAGTTTTACAAATAGATGTGTCATAGATTAACAAAATTGCACATAAAAACAGCGCACTATTTACTATAGTCACATACTTGTACAGCCCTAGCACCTCGCATTGATACGGCCCGAGCGTCGACCGCCGCGCCGTGGCCATCTCGTTTATTGGTCTCTGGTCGCCATTACAGTCGAATAAAATGTATTTATTAATTAATAAACGAATTTTAACATGGGTGGACCTGCTATTCTCTTTTTGTCTCCTTATTTATGTACCGCTGAAATCTTTAGAAATAAGGATCGTCATCGATATTCTTTCTTCGTCTCCAAGAAGCTAAGTTAACACAAAGCCTCATTATTATTATCTCATAATTGACTTTATTTTGATTACAATAAGGTAGACCAGACTCGTATCAGCGTAGAGATATGACCATACATCATGAACAGAGTCAGAGAGTTATGTGCTGCTAGCTAAATACCTCACCTTGAACACTTCAGACCTCGTCACGGAGAACATACACACAACATCTGTGCTGGTATCCTGGATGGGAGGCAAGGACATGCCAGGTCGACTCTGGAGGATCCTTGTACTTCAACATCATAATTGGCATAGTGTCCTGGAACCGTGGTTGCGCGAACGAGACCTTCTCTGGCATTAGTGCTGCCGTCTCATCATCATCAGCCACATAACGGTTTACGGCGGAATAAAGGCCTCCCTCAAAGATTTCCAGACGGACCTGTCGAAAGCGGCCTGCATCCAACGTGTTCCAGCGATCTTTATCAAATACTCTGTCCACCAATGTGTTGCCGTCTCACAAACTAATTGGATCGTCCCTATGCCTGTTTAAGTAAATAAAAATTATTTATTAAAGAGATCTTATTATGTGATAGTTAATTTGTTTTTGGAACATTTAAGTCATGTATTCGACTGTAATAGTAGTTTTTAGATTCAGTCATTTGTAAATGTATCATCAGTTCCATTTAATATATGGAAGCGAATAATAAACATTATTATTTTGATAATCTTTATTAGAGTAATAATAAAGTTACGCATGATAACCATTAATCTTAAAGCTATATATAAGATATGTAATCAACTTATATAAAGTTATTTAAATGAAAAATATATTTTTAATACTGTCATTCATGCGTCCCCGTCCTATAGAAGTATTTTATCCTTGCTTATAGCGACTTCACTAAGTGTTATGATATAAACATTATAAATTTATATCAATAAATTAAATTCAATCAATGATTCGTTCTTTAATAGCTACCAGAACTATACTAGCCTTCCTCATTGACTACACTGCCCTACACCATCCAACACGTCAGAAGAAACCAATATAGCGTTATCCTTAATTTCAAATAAATAAAAATCACTCCAGCCGTTTTGGAGTCCTTAGGGAACATACATACACATATTTATTATAATATTGGTAGCGGCCCAATCTTCCCCTTCCATAGAGGAACGCAACCATCAGTTCCTCCATAGAGGCGACTACCGATACGTAGCTACATATTTATAGAAGATAGATATAGATAGACTGGTATTTAATTCAACAACTATTCATGAATCATGAGATATGAGACTTAGAAAACATTAAACACTAATGAAATACTTCTACAATTAGTATGTAGTAGCAACTAACATACGTATAGCATCATAAACATTATCAAATTATTATACGATTAGTAATATAAAAGTTTACGATGGATTACTGAAAGGAAACCTATAAAAGATGTTAGGGATTACGAATTATTTAGTTGACGTTTAAAATGGTGAAACTACTGGTGCTAGTTGTCGCCTTGGCCGCAGGTAAAATTAGATTGTACAAAAAAATTTATAAAAAAATTCAAAACTTTAAACTACACATGTTAAGTTCATTTTTCTTTATCTAAATAAATTGTAAACCCATTTAATTTGAATCATTAAGTATTGGTAAGGATATTAAAGCATAAACGCGATTTGAACATGTGTAACTATTTTTGTGGTTGCCTCTTAAACTAAAGATATTCCAGAAAGAGAAGATAAATCTGTTGTGGTTAGCAGTATCTGATGTACCCTAGAGGAAATCCGGAGTTGAAACGTAATAAGCATAAGATTTGATAGCAATGTTGGTTGATATCATGCTAGAAGCCGATAGTGAAAACGGATCTATTCTGCAACACAAAAAAAACATGTTTCATCGATTCCACATTTAAAATAGGAACAGATGAAAAAAGAAATGAAATGAAATATGCAAAAAGCATGATGAAAAAAGCAATTCGGTGATGTATAGGCATTTTAACGTGCCACGTTCTGCCAACATTACATCAAGAAACCCAAAGGATGCATTGGTTTATGTTCCAGCAATTGCATAAAAACATAATTGCTACAATCGTTTTTCTCTTCACCTTCTTTCGATAAGACCATGAGAAAATATAACCGTTAACTTCATCCAAAAAACTATCACGACTTTCAATATGATCATCATAGTTCTACCCACTGCTAAACACACCCCCGAAAATGATTCTACTAAACTTTAATTATTTTCATTGTAGGATCCGCCTTTTCGGCGTCGGCTCCAGGGCGGATAGTCGGTGGTGAGTTGACCACCATCGACAAGTACCCTTCCATAGTCCAGGTGGATTACTTTGGGCCAAACTCTGGTACTTGGTCGCAATCCTGTGGTGCCAACATCCTCAATGCTTACTACGTGCTATCTGCTGCCCACTGCTTTGCTGGAAGGTATGTTTTGATTCCGGGTCGGGCAAAGTGATATTGGGTTTTTTTAGTATCAGCCTGGAGTCATTTGCACCCGATATGGCGAGAGGCTCGTCGCCTATTACAGCATAGGAAGGATACACAGGCGATGTGAGTGCTCTGACTGTACATCTGAGTACCACTACGAAATAAAGCCGTGATGTGTCATTGTTTTTCATGTTTTTGACAACAAGCTTTATTAAACAGTTTCGGGGTGGTGTTGCGGAACAATTATCATGCTAAGATCTTGAAGTCTAGTTAAAGGGTTTATGACCGTGAATACTGTTATGCTCATGTGCCACTTAAAAAAATAACATCGTTTTCGACAATTTCAGGGGAAATAATTCGTTGATATGCGAACGAGGTATAATTCTATATTGTTGATATACAAATCATGTACACTTTTCTATACCATTTCGTCAGCGTGGTATACAAAAGTAATTTCCAAGCGTAATAAGTATACCATTTGGTATCTTATTTTTAGTAATATTATAAATGCATAGGTCTTTGAAATGTGTCGATGTTTGAATGTTTGGATGTTTGTTCGAAATAAACGTAGATACATCTGGACGGATTTGAATAAAATTTTGTACTCCGATAAACCGTGTCTTGGATTAACATTTAGGCTACTTTATATACCAACTATTGATTTTTTTATCCATTATTTTATAAAGATGGCGCTGGCATCTTACAAATAGCGCCGAAAAACATTACTCTTAATTAAATGCACATAGGCACATTTACGTCGGCGGGCGAAGCAGCTTGTTATAGATAATTTATGATTACATACGTAATACTATGTTACAGTTATCATTCATTATAAATATATAACTGATAATGTAAATACCCAATTCCAGCATAATAATAATTATAGATAAGATAGAAATACTATCAATCTATTCAAGTTTTTTAATTCTGCTTTCCTTTTGATCTAATCAGATTGCACAGACTTGAAACAGGCGGTAAAACCATTCGTCAATAAAGGCGTCTAATGCTATGGCAATGAGGAAAGCAAGTTTATGGCCCTTTTAAAATCTTACTCCCAACATGTTGATTTTCTGTGACAATAGCTGGTGGTAGGATATTTGTATACGTCCAGATAGTGATCACCGTATACAGGGCATTAAACCTGATGCAGTATCAGTAGAGACCAGCCTCACTAAATCCGGTTTCAAAGAGGCCGGCAAAATTATGTCAATTAGCGAGAAATAATCATCTCTAAACAGTCGACACTCTATCTGAACCCCACTCTGCTACCATCAGACGCCAGGGTCACTTTACATGCCTGTAGAAAAACAATCACCACAAACAAATCCTTATTTTCCAGGACCTACGACCCCAGCCTTAGACGCATCAGAGCCGGCACGTCCTACCGTAACACTGGAGGAATCATCTCCTACGTCTTGAGGGAGCACAACCACCCTACTTACGGCAAGAGAGGGTTCGACGGAGATATCACCGTAGTACGCCTGATCAATGCTCTGGTCTATAGCCCAGTGGTCCAGCGAGGCACTATCATCTACCAGGATGGAGTTATCCCGGATTATATGCCTGTGGTTCATGCTGGATGGGGCCGGACTACGGTTAGTATTTGTGTTGATATGTTTGAGTGACAATAGAGTGTTTCCTACTAATTTATAATTTTTGTATTTTAATTTTGAAACTCTTTGCGGTCTCATTTAATTATGTTTTTATGAGGACTGACTGAAGACATAAAACACGTTTTTTAAAATCTTGATTTAGAGCAGTTTCCATTTCAGAGGACGTAGCCAAAATGTCTTTCTACGATCGTTAACGCTTATAGAAAACAAACAGATTATGGGAATGATAAGTTATGTCATTGCTAGATATAATGTTAGCAATAACGATTCTAGGAAGGCATCGTGACTATGACCCCAGCTCTGTGCAATATGAGGGCAGCGTCCATCACTTCAATACGAATGGACAAAAAACCCTAAACCACAATGTTTTTTGTTCAAGCTGACATGAAACTAATGATATCATTTAATACTTTTCAAAATACAAAAATACTAATAATCATTCTACTTTTCTTCATCAGCAAGGAGGCCTCTTATCACCCCAGCTCAGAGACGTCGTGATCTACGTGATCAACCGGGAACTTTGCGCTGAGAGGTACCTCACTCTCAACCCTCCAGGCATTGTCACGGAGAACATGATTTGCGCTGGTCTCCTCGACATCGGAGGTCGCGACGCCTGTCAGGGCGACTCCGGCGGACCCCTGTACTACGGAAACATCATCGTCGGCATCGTTTCCTGGGGTCATGGATGTGCTAACGAGACCTTCCCTGGACTCAGTACCGCAGTCGCCCCTTACAGTGACTGGATTGTTGCTACCGCCGTTTAGTTTGGACAATCTAGTTTGTTATGATGTTGTGGATGTTTACAGGCCTTGATAACTTTCCACCAAGCGACATGATTGCTCGTTTGTTCAGTCAATTATAAAGAATAATCCTCTTAAGTAACAAATATTGTTAATAAGTATTAACAGTGTGTTTTATTTTATTACACTCTTAATCACAATGAAAATGACAGGATAGTATTTAGTTAATGGACTGGTTGAAGGTTGTTCCTAACTTCTGAGTAAATGCGTCTCGTCTTATAAACGTGTAAGCTGACCAAATACAAAAGTGAGATGAATCTATTCTGTTCCAAAATCAATGGTAATAAGTTGAGTACTATCTAGCTAGTTGTTTAATATAACTGTCAAATAAAAATTTACTTTTAAACTTGTGAAACAGGC
>NW_023595003.1:0-9877 GCF_014839805.1 Manduca sexta | reverse complement strand
ACTTTCACCCGTCATCCGAAAATGTTGGGAACCTTTACTTCACGGTTAGACGAACGTGCATTATCAAAAGCAACGCAACCTACGTATGGATTGGCGTTAGTTTTTCTACATCCCGTCTCGCCAACACATTCTGGGTGTGAAAGAGATGGACCCATTCATACGCACATCCCCAAAAGGAAGATGGATCTTCGAAATTCACAACGTAAAAGTTCCCCTTTTGTGCTTACTTTGTTAATAAAAAGTACTTATCAAAAGTATGCTATATATGTATGTTAACATTATGGATATTTATTTGGTTTACTTGTTATAAATATATTATTTGGACTTTGAGATTTTAACAAGGATTGGTCATGTTATTGTTTTTGCTAATGTAATTAATATTTATAAGTACATTTAATTTAAAAATTCTATACAAATTCGAACCTAAACTACAGGATAACTACACTCATATATCCAAAACATCGACTCAGTTTCAAATAACCCTACCAAATAAAAAAAGCAGTTCGGAACGTTCATTAGTTCAATTAATCTCGAGGTCAACGTTTGATAGACTTAACAAACAATCCGCAAATATATACATTTTCCATGTTTTGTTGAATTTTAATGACGGGTGCATCGGCCAAGCTGGTAGTCCGATGCGCCGGTGGAATTCGGGAGATGCTCATTGTCTGAACTGTAGGTACTTGTGTGTAAGTTAGTGGAACATGTATTATTATGAGGTGGCCGATTCCTTATGTCTGCAAGTGTTTCTAGGTTGAGCATAAAATATTATGATTGCTAAAATAAAAAAATTTAAAATGATAATAAATGTCTATTTTTTGTTTACATTATGACATTCTGGTTCGAAGGAAACTTTTAACATGGAATAACAACTTTGTATAATTGTCGGAGGGCTGTAAAATCCATTTTGATAACCATTTTTCGTCTTATGGACAACGCCTTCATAGAATTAACATTGTGTGTTTATTTATCAAAACTTTACCACAGGATGGTTACAATATTATCACTAAAAAAACTGCAGTGTTACCGTGATTTTCTTTTGACTATACAAACTTCCACAAAGAAAGTTTCTAATCGTTTTATAAATTAACCCAAAGCTATCGCTGTGTAAAGTGCAGTTCTCATATAAATAAAATAACTTGTTTACATAAATTTCCTGCCAGTGGACCCATATATCCTCATAAAGATAACGACTCATGCTTTACTCGTAATTACGTAAATAACACTCCCCGATCATTATTTATACAATCATTTGTCATAATTCCACAGAGGTGAACTGATCGCAAAGAAACGGATAGTTTATAAAAATCACGTTCGTTCTCACTAACCTTTAACGTAGATGAACGCTTAGAGTCGTCCTTGTGTGTCCTTCGATTGCAAAAATCACGGAGCTATTAAAGACGCGATCCAGAGACGTTAGAATTTAGTGATGGGGAACATTTTTTTAAAGTTAGGCTTATAATAAACGAAGGGAATAAGCTAGATTTGGCGTGATGAATTTTAATATAGGTATACAATTTAGTGATCATATACACTTAATCCACACAATAACGCCTTTTTTAACGAGGTAATGGATATGTCATTAGTCGACTCCTGATGCCTTACACTTTGAAGATATTGCCATCCCACGCTTAAATGTTGAAGTTTGTAGTCATGATTTAAGCAACTAAATTGGGATGCCAAAAGTCGTCCACAACCTCAAAAAGATGTAGTAACTACTAGTAAATTCGTTATAATTTTTCGCCAGGCCCCTAACTACAGCCCAGCAGTCCCAGCTCGCAGCACGCGCCGCGCCGCGCTCATACGACGCCGGCCTAATAGCTCATAATTTGCCCAATAACAAAGGGTTACATTTGACCGTCGAGTCCACGCGGATTCGCCCACACCGTTCCTAATTACACGGCGCGCTTTTTTCAACCAACCTTTATAATGCATCTATGATGCACCAAAAAACTTGTTCGCCTTTTCAACGATATGAGACATTATAATTTTTGTACAAGTGTTTAAATATCTAGGACAGGGCACACAGTCGGCGAACAGAGAATGTAATATTTCACATTTCTTTGTTATAGCATAGGTGTACAAAAAGATCCAGCCCTTTATATTAGAAGTCCGTGCCAGGAGAGTATATAATAATAAGGCATAATTGAACAACATATCCAGACACATGTCTGCGGCCCAGAAGAATGAAAGCGATGTATTACCACAGCTTCCCGCATAGACAGATGGCTATGAATCATGGCAGATTAAGCGTTTCGCAAGTCATTGACACGTTCGTAGCGTGTGTGATTTGTGTATCGACGGATGATTTATTCAGCTATCTGTCGATGTTACATAAGAACCAAATATCATTTTCAAATTACAAATTAATGTATCACGATGGATGAATTTAAATATCTCTAAACGCTAACTAGTTTTGTTTTACGTCAATGAGCCGTATACGAAAAATAATGAATGTTGAAATATTGGTTAACTTCTGTACTATACAGGATTTTTTTTTCCTTTATATCCTAATTAACCCAATAACATATATCGTTTATCAACAGCCAGACTCACTGCAATTAACTGCGTGTACTTGAAGGTGGCACGTTGATAAAGTCGATAGTAGCGCAGTCTGATTGAAGATACCCTTAGATTTACTGTCATACAGAAACATATCGTACTGTATATCTATGTATGTAAAGGTCATCTAAAGACATAATCAATCGCTCAATTACGTATCCGAAACAAAAATTAATCGAACAATTAATACACAAAACAATATCAACATTGAACTTTACACACGCAATAAAAATTGCCCAATTAAAGTTCGCCAAAGAAAAAATTATACACCAAATGTTATTTAAAAATAATTAACGTATAAATAAATTTATTTACGATCGTAAATAATCGAATCGAACGCGTATACAAAACAGAGAAATGTCAGGCGAAAGTGCCACGGCAGGTGCGCGGCGTGTGCGCTGTCCCAATGCATCTGCTGCCTATAGCCGATATTTATTGAACTTATTGGACTACTGGTGTTCATGGACCTTTAAGCGTTAGGTCTCTTGTTTCTTTGTAAAGCATAGTACTGCGCTTACATTAAGATGTCATATGTTGAATTTCATAATACCAAGAAAACACACGGATCCAGAACACTGGCTTATGGCCTGTGTTTGTTTTTACTTATAATAAAACTACATTATATCCGGTAATGAATACGTATAGTAAGTTTGTTATAATTTAATTATAGCGCGATTAAATACTTTATATACACTAATTAAATAATTTTATTTATACTGTGTTCAAATATCTAACTCAAGTCTGAACTACATCTGTCATTTTAGTTATAACTATATGCAACAACTTATTTGTGTAATTCATGTGATTTTACAATATAAAAATTAATGGTGCTTCATACTTCCTCAATTATGCATTACATATGAATAATTTAAATTCTTCCTTTGCGCATTAACTTGAGAATAAGTAAATTAATTAGGATATTCTCTTGTACAGCGACAGCATTATACATTTATATATTTAAGTAGGTACATAAATTAATACTTGCTTTTAAGAGTCTAATACACTTTACCTAAGCTTGATAATACGTGCACTAATTACAGATGTACCCAACATAAATTACTTAACATTATACAGTAGACCTTGACAGCAGGGAGCGCACGTAATATGTATCTACCTGTATGGTATAAATATTATTGCGTTTAAAAGCAACTTCTACATTTCACTGGCTCACTATTACAAGTCTTATATTATATTTTTGCTCATGTTATAGATATCACATAATTCTATTTTTTTTCCGTAAAAATCTTATAAACCCGAAAGATAAGTTATGGGGAACCTTGACTTACTGTGTTTTCCAATTTTTACCAACATGAAAATTTAAAACATAAATTTACATAGGACCTTGTAATCATGAACCAGCGATTTGTATTTGAAATTATTGAGAAATCAAAAATATATCGACTCTGACACTTTGGCACTGCTTTCATTATGGGTGACACTCCCCTTAAGCAAATGATTTCCGATATTTGTTCGGCTTTGTGGTAGGTGAAAGAGTTCAGTTCGCGGCTGCGTAGCTTCAGCAAATTCTCACTGACAAAACCCATTAACACATCGGTATAAATACAAGGTCGTGCTGTTTCTGTACATTTCGTGACGGAATTATATTAAAGCGGGACGGTTTTTATAAGAACATTGGTGCACTGACTATAACAGATTCCATATAACACTTGCGAATTCTAAATGGCGACGAATCAAGGAATTCATTAAAAAACACTATATAACAACGCTTAGACAACTCACACCCCTAAATCAGCCGTGGTATCCAGTAAAGCATGGGCGGTATAATTCAGTCGATCGTCATAAATACAATCTTTATAGTTAACATTGTATTCTAACGCCACTGTCTTGCTACCTTGATACAAAGAAATTACACCACTATTTCCCCTTTTTAATTTCATGTCATTACGGCTCATCGCGAATGTATCCACTAATGCAACGTCTTAAACCTATGACAGTTTATAATCCGTGATAATAAAAAAGGCCATAAAAATAATAACGGCACATGGGACTTAACACAGCTGGCGAAATGTGGGTGTTACATCTCTGCCTACACCTGAAAAGATTAAAGGCGTGATGCTGTGTATATAAAACTAAGTTAAAAAGCATAATAATTGCCAAATTTAATAAGTTGCTTTGTGATATGTTTATGTAGTTTATTATGTATATTGTGGTTTAGTTGAAATAACGTTACCCAGCCAGTCAATCTAGCTATACAAGATAAAATATAGTAAACAGGATTTTTCCAAAGTGTGTGGATGTCCTTTGCTGTCACCATAATTGTGCTGGCCCGCACATACCATTATATACCGTAATAATGAACCAAAGACAGAGCATGGTTAATAATACCATTCCACTAGAGATAATATCTACTATTGGAAAAATAGACACGTGTCGACGTATGTAAATACTGTATCAAACAGACGACCCGTACAATCTCGCCAATACGAGCACTCCGCCCTTGACATCGACCTCTCTCGACCCTTAGATAGAGGTCGCGCATATAAACAGAACAATTTTATATCGACACGAACAATTATATATAACAAAACAATAACGGCCCAATCATAAAACACGGCAAAAAATACCGCGAAAACACTTCTTTTAAATGTTTCGTATTCGAATGGAAAAAATACGCCAACAATGACCGCAAATGCAGACCGTTCAAAATCGATGTTCATTCAATTAATTTAGTGTCCAAATCCAATGGAAACAATTGATTTCTGACGAACATGCCCGCACAGGACCGATGTTTGTCAGAACACGACACGACGGAAAACAAAAGGCAATAAATAAATAAATAAACTGGTCACGTTCACAGTCCTGATTGTGGAATCATCACTATCGTAGAATCTATAATATGTCACAATCCGTCAGTATAGGAAATACGAGAGCCGACTCAAATAAAATTCATGTCCTGAACAAATATTTGTAGCTCGCACAATTTTTACACCGTTGCGGTATTTCTACACCCTGCTTCAACAGAATGACTAAGATCTGACAGTCAGTTCAATGCAGTACAAAAGCAATCATACTGTAAGAAAAAGCAACACAAATGAGTCGTGTCGAAGACGTCATACTAAACATAACTTAGTTTTACACTTGTATCATTAAATGGAAATGCCACGATTCCTATCAGGCTAAATTGACAATTTAGATCTAAAACATGATTAAATGGAGTCTACGAATCGATTTGAGCCGCAATAATAGATCATAAATAAAAATAATCAATGACGTACATAGTTTTTTACTATTTAAACATCAACCTAATTTTAATCTGATTTCGATTACATTATTCCAAGTTGTTATTTCAAATGCATTTAATGTTAAATTATTTCTTACCATTGGATGAGTAAGACCTGGGAAAGAGATGTATGAAAATATTAAGAAGAGGCCTACGCCACAGACGACTATAACACTATTTTATACATTTAAGAAACATAGTTTAATATTTCGTTTAAATCCTTATGTAAAATAGAGTTTAAAATAAATGCTATTTTTTATATTATAAATATATTTTATTTTATTTATAGTTTTGTGCTAAATACATACTTTAAAAATGTTAAAACTTTAGCACTTCAATGCTTTTTATATACTCTTTCATATTTATATTCTGTGCTCGAAAGCAACCCTAACATAGTAAGCTTGATGGCCTAAGTTGTCACATGTCAGTTCTCACCATCACTCATGAGGCAGTCAGTCGGTCAGTCCGAGTTCCCGAGCCGACCGATAATTGCATTAACGCAGAACCTGTTCCTACATTAGGCCCGCGGCTGCACCTGATTCTTTACGACGTCGACGTGTAACGTGAGACCTCGGGGCCCTAGATAACATCGTGTTCTGATACTTGTTCCAATGTTTTGGCCCTGGCGACAGGAATGGTAGTACTCTTTATGTAGATAGGACGAATGTGCCTAAACTAGACACCGTTTGAGAGCACGATAACAAAGTTAATGTAGCTAATAGATGTAAAGTGCTTGGACAATATTGGTGTACAAGAGACGTTTACCTTATTATGGTCCCTTTGTGCTTATAAGGTGATTTTAATAGGAAAATAATACACGTTTTTACAAAATGTATTGGAATTGTGTTAACAAGAATTTGTCTTGTATGTTTCTAGTTCATTTGTAGGAAGACACCAAATTTGTATCAACAAATATTCTGTTTTTGGAATTAATGCACTACGTGTTTTGCGGTTGAGGCAAGAAGGGCAATGGTATATTTATTCTACCGTGACTAAAAGCCATTACGAATGAATATATGTTAGTATTGTAATCACACAATATCAACATATTTTCCTGATAAGTGAAACCTGCTATGGTTTAAAAAATGCTGCGATGGCTCCTATTATCACTTTTTTATTCAATAGTAATAATGCACAAAACTACGAAGCGTGAAAGCTCATGCGCATTAACTTTTAACTGTACAGTTAAATAGTATTACTTCTAGAATATTAGGCATCTATAGTATCGGCGTCTAATTAAATAGTCTCGATACGGTCGACCGAGTCCTGACTAATTGGGATTTATTGGTAGGAAGGATGTGGTATCGTATTTTCCTGTTCCACTGATACACACGGTCTGATAGTATTAAAACTATTGCGAGGACATGTTATTATGTATAAATTGTATATTAAACACTTTTCCAGATGATAAAATTAGTATTTTGATAGGCCTGGCCAATTAAACGGTGAAGTGTGACTGCAGATGCAGTACGCACCGAATATTGTAGATTCAAGAAATATTTTAAGTGGGTGGGTAAATAAATCAAATAAATTTAACGCGTCGTACTAGACTGGATGCCTAGAAAAATGTTGGGATATTTGCGGATGTAGGATCTATTTTACCGAATTTGACACACATCGAATTTTAAACAGGGTTTAAATTAATAACTTAACAAGCCGGCAACAAAACACCGCAATCTGTTTTTATTATACCCTAAGCCAATTTAAGTCAATAAAACGATGTTCCCACCTTTGAAACATAATTACGTATTATATTTATAATTAAAAACGTTATTAATGATCCAAGAGTTAATTGAAATCAAATGTTTGTAAAGTATAAATAACGACTTTATGCATTTCCGGGAATACGAAGAGAGTTTAAGGTACCTATATAAATTCTTCTAGCCAAATTATAACTCGACATTCATTTAACACGTGGCGGTCCTAGCCATGACTAAATATAAAGAGGACAGGCCTCAAAAGTTAGCTATATGAATAAGTTATATTTATGTTAGGGAAATCGACGCAGAATTGTCAATATATATGTCTATCTCTTTTACTCAAAGCTTATTTGGAACGTAACAAAAAAGACAAAAATAATTGCTTTCTTCGCATATGGCACTATTTCGTTTACTTCAACACACTGGGACCGCCTTGCGGCAGAAACGCCATTTTATGCTGGCAGTCGGCATGGTACATGTAGTGTCAGACGATGTAAACAAATCTTCATAAATATTGAATTTAAAGTAATATAATCATATTCTCAATTGTTCAGTGTGTTTATTAGTGTATTTGTTAAGTTTCGAAAATGACTCAGTGTTGTGTGAAAGGATGCAAATCGAATTCACGCAAGAAAGACCCCGAAATATCTTTTCATAGGTTAGTAACTGTTTTACCGAAAATTAGCAAATATCTTTTGTATATTTACTTTTGGATGTGTTTTATCAATTAAAATGATATGTGGATCTGGTTTTGTTAAGTTTGGACCCTTTTAGGCGTGATTTATACACATTAAAATCATTATGTTTGTTTACACACGAGCTTAGGGATGGGTGGGTGGATTTGTTTAGAAATTATTGATATCGATATTTTAACAGACGCCCGTTTATCAGTTACGGTTTTTGTCTTTGAAAGAATGTTAGAGCACACATCAATATTGTATTATTCAGAAGAACAAACTAAGTGAAATTAGAATATTTTTAAGATAACCAAAAATTTAAAACCAAGGCAAAATGAATTGAGAATATTGAGCGACGTGATTGGAATCCTACACCAAATACATATTTCTTTACATTTTGAGAAGATATGCATAAACCACACGTTTAATTAACGCGAGTAAAGATAACTGTTTTCCAACAATATTCCCGATAAGTAAAATAGTAATGATTATTATACTTCACCTAATAGTAGTATTACATTTAATATATTGCTATGAATAAAATTAGAATTGTTACATAAAAAGAATAGATAAACATAAAAGAAACAACATAAAGATGAAATGTAAGATATATTTTTACAATTGGCGGTCTTATGTTTCGAGCAACCTTTGCATGCACGGAAATAGATACATAATCATATTGTTGTTATTGCAAAATAATTATTATAATTGATTATCTTAACCACCATTTTACGGTCATTGATTTTAGTTTGCTGAACCATAGTTATGTTTCTCGATCAAAAGAGCATAATAATAAAATAAAATAAAACCAACCAAATAATTGTTGGCTACGCTATCTTATTCCATTTATCATGTATTAAATAAATATCTTAATCTGTAACTTTAAATTTTTAGCAAAGGAATAGTGCAACATACAAATATAGATCAAACACAACTGGATGTGTTTGTCACAACAGGTACTGCTTTGTTTAACAATTGTTACTTATAAATCAGTTTCAGTTTGTTTGTTTACATTATGATTTGTTATATTTATATTATGGTAGTTCCTAACCCCTTTCGTATTTGATCTTTTGGGGCTTGTTTGTTCTCTCTCTTAATTTTCGATGTCGATACAAAATTTTCGGTACTAGCATATCACTATTGTAAGGGGCGGAGTCGGCACCATTTTATTCATGAAATGCCGCATGTCACGTGACCATATTACCCATCCTCTATACTTCTTTTATCATTGGTCCTAGCTCCATCGCAATAATCGAACATGCAGTATATTGAGACTGTCCTCATGTATAAGATAAGTAAGAAAGATTGAAGAAATGGTTGGTGATTATTTTTAAATAAAAAAAATATGGGGCTACAATTTTACCCTTTTTCATTATGAAAAATAAATGGCGAATTTATTAGGTATGTTTTTCAACCACGTTTCTTTGTTTTTAAAGCGTTACCAACCTATCTATTGGATATACGTTGGCGTTAAGTAACGCTAGTCTTTGGATGATCTTCATAATCAATGCAGAGGTATATAAAACATCTTTTGCGCTATTATCATTTTATAATTATCATGAAAAATATTATCATAATCATTGATAAATAAATCAAACATGGAATTCAACGACGGAATATTAAAACTGCCGTTTGTTCACCGCCCAGTTTTACCCGTGACATTATCAATCGCATTGATTAATTTGTAAGGCATAAAA
>NW_023595002.1:0-9901 GCF_014839805.1 Manduca sexta | reverse complement strand
GTGCCCAATAATGGCGATAGGCTCGCCCCCGTATCACATCATGGGACGGAACAATACTTTGGCGAAAAGCGTGCCTTGTTGCGCCAAGCAAGCATACCGTGATAAATGTGCGTAAAGTTTGTGTGTGTGTGTACGCAACAATCAGCAAAGTTGGCGGTCGACCACCCTAAGGGTCAAAATAACTTGGCAAATTTGTTTACTACGTTTGGGAGTGCGGGTTTGGGATCGATTGCATAGATCGATATCAGTCGTAAGTCTGCTGGCTACCTGCAATGACGTTACGTAACACTACCGAACCGCTGCTGAGTGTATATAATAGAAAACGAAATTAAAATTGATGCGCGCACGTCCATGCTGACGATAATTCCTATACTTGTAAGATGCATATCGTCGGCGCGCGAACGTACAACAAAAAGTTTTATAGTTTGGAGACAATCGCGATTTACAGTGTTTATATTGTTAAATTTTTGGCATTATTTAATAAATAAGAAACGACATTATGTTAATTATTTTATATCATATTATGTGCCTGATTATCTTCTTTTTGAACTTTTAACAAACCAAACTTTTATGTTGTATTAAAAAAATAATCATTTTAAAGCAATTTCCGCCATATTTGTCACAACTATATTTTGTTAGTAAATTATGATTAGCTACTTTTTAAGCCGTTTTTAGTTTTCGGTCTCTTTAAACCCATAGTCTATAATTAATTTATTAAATAAATTCAATGGCTGCATAATATTATGATTGAATTTTGAATCGTAAAATTTAAACTGTTCAAGCAATTCGTTCAATAATTCATATTATAATAATAAATCATAGTTAATAGATTTCATTATTTGAATTGTTATTTTATTTTATTTCAAAAACTTAGACGATAACATTTTATTCCAATCTCTGTATTTACAATATTATGTATTAACATTAAAAGTTAAAATAATTGACCCTAAAATTATTAGCTTCTTGGAGATATTGTTTTTTATTTCCTCTTAATGATCTTTTTTATCTTAAATATGAATAGTTTTGAGTTAATAACGAAATATCTTTTTTCATCCTAATTTGAACTATTTAACACCTTTTTAAGTAGTCAATTGGACTATTTATCGATATGCAGCGATTATTATTTATTGAATTTGAGGCGAGTTTAAAGATTTTATGTGTAGGTGGTAATATGCTTTTATTAGAGTAATATTGAAAGGCCAACATTTTTATTGCTGCAGATGTTGTTTGAAAGAATAAATATATCACATAAAAATGGTTTGTTAAAGAGCGCATTTTTATCAATGTTTGTATTGACACCGGTCTTACGTGGACGCATTTATCGTTAAACTGAGTCGATTGTTATGCTATTGAATTTAGAGGCATTTAAAGATTATAAGTGTAGGCGTAGATTTGAATTCTTATTACAGTAGTATTTGCAAGGCTAACATTTTATTGCTGCACATGTCCAGTTTGTAAATTTTAGTTACTTTTTTAGCCAATTATTTAGTTTTCGCTGAGTTAAAACCCAAAGTCTATAATCAACTTACAGTTATTGATTTTTTACCGATTTAATAGCTGCATATTATGATTGAATTTTGAATTATATAAATTACTTAAACAGTTTATTTAATTCGTTAAATCATTCACATAATCATAAATTATTGTTATTCGTTTCATTATTAGAAATTATTATATTTTTCTCAATTGTTTTATGCTTTTTGAACATTTTATTTACTTTTAAAGGACATGTCCGTTTTTGTATGGGCGCTGGTTTTATGTTTCGAATAAATTCCAACCAACCTCAAACTTATTGAATAATAATGTGCCAAAATTAGTAACTTGGAGTCATTAAATAATAATTTTAGACCCTTCATTGATAAGAAAAATAAAAAAGAAAAGTCATGGCTGAGTAATTCATACAAATAATTTCACGATTCGTCAAAAGATATAACTACCTGTTTTTTTACATAAGTAAGTGTTATTATTATCATTTACGGATATAAAGGGAAAAATTTTAAAAATAAGAAAATTTGAAAAAAATATTTGCAGTAAGTAATTATTTTCAGAGATAACTAAACAAGATTTTTGATTACTTAACTTTTTCGGGATGCCTTCCAAATGTAATAACGTTTATATTTGCAGAGTTCATTTTAAGTGTAATATTTAAAGTAAATAATTTTTTTTAAATCTCACAATCAAATCTTTCAAATAAAATGATTTATTTCAATAGGCTCGTTTTGTGAAACAGTCAATGAGGCTCACGCACATATCGCTACGATATATAATTATCAAAAGTTAAAATCGAATATAGTAGATAATATATTTGCAACACCAATAAATAATGAGATACACATGTAAAATGAAATTTCGTAGAAAGTCTATGTAAATAAAACACATTTTTTGTTACTTCAGTGATATGATTTAATTGTATTCATTACAAGTTTGATACGCTCAGCAGGCAGGTTGAGTAGAGTGTGCGCTCTGGATCGGTTGGCGATGAAGCTCTCATCCGCATCCTAGTGTATACATCGAGGGACAGTGGTTCTCTGTAATACAATTAAATTATATATTAATTACTAAAATCTATTATTCTAATAATATTTTAACGTAATGACTACAGTGCCAAAATAATAAAATTTATATGGGAGCAGAACGCCAGTGCGGCCGACACAAAATACGTGGGTCAAGTACGAAATAATCCAAATTAAGTAAAAAAATCAGCTTTGTTTTCCATAATTGCACACATTTTATTGAGATAAAAATCCCAAATTTGCATTAAATCGGATTGTAATTCTACTTTAATTCAGTGCTACATATTATGTAGTTGTAAAAGAAACAATAATAACAGAAACCTCTGGGTTAAACTGTGGGACTTAAACGTCTATAAGCGGATCTTACAAACGCGCCGACATAGTTAATTACTCTAGTAAGAAATCATATTACCACTACTTAAAATCTTTAAACTCGTCTAAATTCAATAAACAATGGACGCCGCTTTCCGATAAAGGCGTCGACATGGAACTGGTTAACAAAACATAAAAAATGTCGTCCTCTAACAAAGACCCTTTTATGTGAAATCTTTACACTTTTAAACTGCACATGTGCAGCAATAAAAATGTTGGCTATGCAATATTACTGTAATAAAACAAATTATCGCCTATCCATAAATTATTTATACTCGTCTATATTTTGGCATTAAATAAAAATTATTAATAAAGGAGATAGAATTTCGGGCGTCTTCTTCTTTAAATTGAAATTTCCTCCTTATTTCTTAAATAAGGAGGATTTAAATTGAAATTTCCTCCTTATTTCTTATTTTTAAGTTATCGAAGAACCTCTTTATCCTCTTAATAACAATTGTATTTTTAAGTGCCAATGAACACTAAAGATTATTTTTCTAGACGTCATGTTATCCAAATCGAATGAGCTATCACTCATATTTTTGGATCTTTCTAATACATAAATTGACACCTTTTGAGCTTATTGACTGGACTAAAAGGCTTACCGGCCTGTCTTAATATATTCCCAACATTAAATTAGAGTTTACTATTAAAAGTTGACGGTAAAAGTTACGCTTAATGCTACTGCTGTTTCAATATCGAAAACTCTGAATTTTAACTGAGATCAAGAAAAGATAGGTAACACCTATAAGTATAGTGAGTATACCCGTCGAAGTAGTTTATTTTGCATTGAGTACTTTTAAGTTTTCCAATTATATTTCTTTTCAATATATTGACATTTGATTATTCGTAAAGCAACTTAAATAACATACTACATAGATTACTACAAGTATGATCAATAGCACTATGTTAATTTTTGGCAAAAAACACACAATGACTAATGATATTTGACCCTACGATAGATAGGATAACTTAAGGATTAATATAAAATATAATAAGTAGCATATTGAAGTCTGTTTTACACAATTAAAGGAATAAGTATTCATAAAAACTCAATAATATTATAATTATATTTAAAAGAGCTTAAAAAGGTGGTCTATGTTGGCTTTAAATATAATTAATTATGATGACCAATAATTAAAAAAGCCATAAACCGCGATTTTCTCAAAACTGCAAAATTTTAATTATTAGTTCTCTGCCCTGACGATATTTTTCCCACGCATATTAACGTCCACTAGTTAAAATTAATATTAAAATATTATATAGTATAGTATGACTGATTTACTTACTGTAATATTTAATTCCCGGAATATATAATCCATGGTGCAGTAGTCACATGACGGGTCGGCGACTAAGTAATTAAGAGTCCAGTAAACGAACATAAGTCTACGTAGTGGCAAGATATCGGTGTCCGTAAACGAAAAAATAATTGTGAGCAAAATACTACTGGTACTCAATAGTTGCGTGCGCGTCGTCAATCAGTAAAATACAACTAAAGTAAACAATAATAGTTATCTGCTGTTCCTTTCGCACATCTCCAAAACTGTCGTAATTGGTGAAATATGAGACAGGGGCGTGTCTAAATATCTCGGGACATTAGACCGGTCAAGCAAAATGTGTTTGGAAGTGTACTAGCACCAACTTGTCCGATTGTACATGAGTAAATTTCGACTGTTCAATCTGGCTTTATAATTGAGTCTTATTATTAAATGTAAGAAAGTCCAAATTCGGGAAGGTTAGCAACTTTTGTAAATATTTTTGATGACAATTTATAGATTACCTTACATATTTTAAAACATAAATCGCCTGATCTTATGATAAAGCTGCATTTTAATTAGGTACCTACAGGATAGAGATGACTGCCAAATATGCATCGTAAAGAATGGCAAATATATTTGAGACCCCTTTATTTTTCTTCCTTTATCATAGTTTCAAATACATGTAATACATTTCATACAATGAATCTTTTTTGCCAGCCATTATTGCTTTTCATAAAGTTGCTCAACATCAACGAACGGCACACGAATTCCATTCTACTATTATTTAATGTATTTATACGAGTATATTATGTAGACGTCAACTAGTAATATGCAGAAACTTAAGTCTAATGTAGTTTATTAATTAAATATTCTGAATGCCATGTTCTTCTTAACACTGTTTTTATATATCCTTTCGATCCTATATTAATAGCAAGCACATAATACATGATTACAAGAACCAATACCTTACACACAAAAACATAAATTATCAAAATAGGTTTTATTTTTGGCCTAACGACTTTTGACATTTTCGTAGTGCATATTACCTTTGTAATAAATACACTTAATTACAATAAGAAGTCAATAAAAAAATTCGCCAAAATGCTTTATAAAGTAGCGTGATTAATGGCAAAATGTGGGTAATAGTTATCATAAAATAGTCTTTATTTATGTAGTGATAAATAATGTAAACAATAAGCTGTATATTCTGCAGCTGAAAATAATATTTTGTAACAAGATGATAAAAAATTATTTGTGAAACATGACATTAATCATGATATAATACAAAAACAACTGCATGCTATAACACAAATCATTCTTCTACATGATTCATTAAAACAATAGAAGTGACAAATCTGTCACACACACAAAACTTCATATTATGTCAAAAAATTAAATCACTTGACATTGGTCAACAAAATATCATTGTGAAACACAAAAACTTAAGACATAAATATTGAAATTTACAAAATTATTAACATAATATTGTATAAAATGTCCTTACTCTTTACTGAGGATGTATCCTATTTACAAAATGTCCTGGTATACCAAGATTTAACAGATGTGTTCGGTTTACTCTGTATAATCTAGGATGAAATGCAATTAACGCTTCCCAACATATTTCACTTAACTTTGGTATGCATAACCACACTTTATATAAAATATTGTTCCTACTTGTGGCATCATCTTTTGGTTCTATGCCACCAAACACGTACATGCACCCATATGAAGTAACAGCTGATGAGTGGAAATAAAGGGGATGTGGTAAAACAGTTTTCTGCATAAGTGTCCATTGCAGGTCAGATATGTTGAGTCGCCAGATATCATCAAACACTGCCTGGCCATCCGATCCTCCTGCTACAAACACTTGGACTCCATGTGGTGTGTCAACCTGCACAGCACTGTGGCATTTTCTTGGCAATGGAGACACTATGTCTTTTTTACTATCATCAGGTTTAGGTGACAATATTGTCCATTTTTTAGTTTCTAAATCAAATACGGGTATTTCCATCAGTTCAAATGCCCATTCTCCAGTTCCTCCACCAATTACGTAAAGTTCTCACCCACACGGGCTACCTCATGCCTGTATCTGCCAATAGGTTCACCATCCTGACCTGTTCCTACATATACGGATTCCCAAACTAGTGATCGCAGATCTAATCTGAAACAAAACATTTTTATATAATAATACTACATGTAATAATGTTTCTTTTATTTTTATATTTATACTAGCTTTTGCTCGCGGCTCCGCCCGCGTTATAAAGTTTTTCAGGCTAAAGTTTTCCATTATTAAAGTAGTAGTTTCCTGGGAGCCTATGTTCTTCCCAGGGTTTCAAACTGTCTCCATACCAAAGTTCATCTTATACGTTGGGTAGTTTTTGAGTTTAAGACGTTTAGGCAGACGGATGCAGCGGGGACTTTGTTTTATAATATATTTTTAGAACTTTTAAGAGGAACAATCCCGTCATACATCATTGTTGCATAACTTTAACCGTTTAAGCAGCGCACGCAACGGAAGCTCTCATAACTAATAAATTGTCCCCGTATTTGCAACATGTTTCATTACTGCTCCGCTCCTATTGGTATATAGCGTGATGATATACAGCCTATAGCACCCCACAAATAAAGGGCTATCCAACACAAAACAATTTTTTTAGTTCAAACTGGTAGTTCCTGAGATTAGCCATTACTGCTCCGCTCCTTTTGGGTATAGCGTGATGATATATAGCCCATAGCAATTCACGAACAAAGGGCTATCCAACGCAAAAAGAATTTTTCAGTTTGGACCGGTAGTTCCTGAGATTAGCCATTACTACTCCGCTCCTATTGGGTATAGCGTGATGATATATAGCCCATAGCAATTCACGAACAAAGGGCTATCCAACGCAAAAAGAATTTTTCAGTTTGGACCGGTAGTTCCTGAGATTAGCCATTACTGCTCCGCTCCTATTGGTCATAGCGTGATGATATATAGCCTATAGCACTCCACGAACAAAGGGCTATCCAACGCAAAAGAATTTTTCAGTTTGGACCGGTAGTTCCTGAGATTAGCCATGACTGCTCCGCTCCTATTGGGTATAGCGTGATGATATATAGCCTATAGCACTCCACGGACAAAGGGCTATCCAACGCAAAAAGAATTTTTCAGTTTGGACTGGTAGTTCTTGAGATTAGCGCGTTCAAACAAACAAACAAACTCTTCAGCTTTATATAATAGTATAGATATATCAATCGTAACAGCTTATTTAGTTAGAACATTGGCAATAAAGTAATTTACACTTTCTGATATTAGAGAAAATTAAAAACATCAAAACTATAATAACATATATATATTCAGAACAAATTTGATTATTAATTATTAATGATGTATTATTCTTTAAGAGAACTATTTAAAATTAATATTCATTATTCATTCTCATAGATTCAACATAGTCAAAAAAATATGTCTATGTTTAATCTTATCTCCCAATTCTATTTTAAATAATTGTTTATTTACTTATCTTAGACACTTCAAACACTTACCTATATATGTCGCAATTATAAGCGAATCCATTGGTGCCACCTACTGTATAAAAGTAACCATCATGACACAATACTGATTGCCCATATTGGCCAGGTGGCTTGGCGCCCGTTACATCTAATACTCGTAGTTTAGCCTCACCAGGGCCCGCCCGCCACACAATCACATCATTACTGCATTTATTGCCAAACGGAGCACCAGTACCACCAAAAATCTACAAGTAAAAAAAGATAATAATAAGCAATCAGAAATAATTTGCATGTAACCATTATTCATTTTCATTTTGGTTCACAACTAACCATTAAGTATTTGCCAGACATATACATAGCGTTTGACGCTAATTCATCAGGCATATTCTCGACCACCCTGTGTTGCTTCCATTTTCGACTAACTAGTGAAAACTCAAAGTTCTTTGAAGAGAGGGCGCGCCGGACTCCACGTAGGATTATCCCTCTGAAGATTAGTGAGAGGCAATGATGGATTGTATCCACCAAAACAATATATATGTGAATCGTCACATGCAATCCTGTGTCCACTTCGAGGCCTAGGGCTTTCGATACCGCGACACTTAACTTCAGTAAGCTTGAAGGGCTCGAAAATGAAATCTTTCTTTGTGGACCGCATGGTTCTTGATACAATCACATAAATTTCTAAAATAGGAAATAGTTTTATGTTATTTATGATTCCATTGAGAAAATAAAATATATAGTCCAGGCAATCGAAACCTATTTTGACATGTGGGAACAAAGAATTTTGACAGATTTGTCGAATGTCAATTGCCGGCCAAAGAGATTTTTTTTAATTTTGATTTTCCCTTTATTATTGGGAAGGTGCCGCGGCCAAAGAGAATTATAAATTAATAGTATAGATATGGAATTGTCGGCTATCGTGAGTATTGACAAAAATTTTCATTAATTTCCTCAGATTTTCACACCTCACTCTGTATTTTACAGTGTAAAGTAAGAATATATTTATATCGTGTTTATTTTTCGCGCTAATATAACTACTCAAAACATGCTCAGAACTATGTCAGCAAATAAAAATTTTTTGGGCCTTCAAATAGGTACCTGCTTGACCCCTCGACTCCTTGTAAAACATGTATATGGCTCGAACAAAAATAAACATAGAAACCTTCCAAATAGCTTTTATACTAATGTTAAACCTATCCTAACGATTTGTTGCTTCTTCTATTGATTCTTATCTTCTAACGACTGAACAAAAACAATGTCATAATTACGTCCTCATTTATTATATTTTTACAAAGTTGAAATTGGTTACACAGAATATGTTATAAGATGACAATATTGAACAGCAATCGTATTTATTTCAACAAAACATAATTTCTAAAATACATTAGCACAATTTTGCCGCCAACAAATTACTAGTCACTAAACAGCAAAATTAAACTTGCAGTTCTATAAGGTATTCAAATTTTTATAAATTCTTTAAAACTATTTTTTATGTATAGAACAAGCTGTTAAAAATTTATAAAATATTAACACAAGAGATAATAATAAGGAACAAAATTAAGGTGCTCTCTGCATTCCAGTGGCAAAAAGAATTTTATGCTTGGTCTTTTGTTTTTCTTAGAAGAAGGCGAAGGAGTAGCGTGGAGAGCGGCCTCGATGGCGTCGCTAAGGCAAAGTGTGCGAGGGCAGGTGCCTTCCTCCTCTTCGGCTGGCTGCGGAGGCGGTGGCGTAGGCACTTTACGTACGCGCCATGTCCCACTAGTGCTTGCCATCTGGAAAAATCATATTTCTAACACATCATTCCAATTGAGACACAGGATTATAAACCATTATACACAAACTATTTGTCGATTCACAGCGATTAAAAAATAATTACATAATAATTAAATTTCATTAAACATAGCAACAATATTTATAATAGATTATTATAAATAACCTCTAACTATAATTACTGACATTGGAACTTATAGGTACTTTGTATTTAAATTTTGTTGTATCGCTACTATTCATGGGCAGGTATTGCGTTTATCATAAGACATGCAACTATCTAATGTCTTTGTGTATAATTTCTTCATATTAAAAACCTGGCTCTATAGGGATAGTAAGCAAAATTACCTTTGCAAAGGACGGGCCTGTAGGTGGTGAGCCTACACTTGTGGATGGACTTTCATTGGCAGTAGCAGGTTGGATGGAGACTTCAGATGACAGTGGGGGGTCCACAGA
This sequence comes from Manduca sexta, assembly GCF_014839805.1. Lineage (NCBI taxonomy): Eukaryota > Metazoa > Arthropoda > Insecta > Lepidoptera > Sphingidae > Manduca > Manduca sexta. The sequence continues at coordinate 48 of NW_023595002.1, read as the reverse complement.
GCTGGAGAACGAGTGCGGTGCTGGGGGGAACAACACGTCCGAAGATAT
>NW_023595001.1:0-9907 GCF_014839805.1 Manduca sexta | reverse complement strand
CACTCTACGAGTAAATAGTGTTATTTTCCTGTTGGGGCTCGTTGACACAGTGGAAATTACTGTTTAATACAGAACAGATAACGCGGTGAGTGTTCAGTACACCACAACTGATTCGTAACTAGGAAAAGCCGGACAAGTGCGGGTTGACTCCATGTCGATGGGTCCGTACAAATAGTTTTTTTAGTTATTAAAGTATATTTTACTACTTTTTACCTTTGCATTTGCTCTAATTGCTTCATGCCAAATTTCATGACTCTCAGTGAACGGGCTTTGATTTTGATTGAATAAGAAAAGATTGATAGACTGACGGAATACAAAGTGATCCTTAAAGGATTTCTTTGAAATACAGAACCCATACAAAATGGGTAAAACCCACAATATAATCTGCATGGGATGAATGGTAAACGTCAAGTCAGCCCATAAAAAGTGATTACCCCTGCACAAAATATTAAAATTACACACGGCATTGTACTGCGGTCGCCCGCAAAAATCCGATAATATTAAATATTTAAAGTTAATTCTACACTTACACTCATCATCATCATCATTGGCAATTAACATCCCCGTGAGATGATTAAGTAGCGTTCCTAGATGCGAGGTACGGTATATACCTACGCTGATGACTTATCAGACCGATTCTAGCCCGAGATCACACTAGCTTATATTACAGTAGGTAGTTATACATTCCCACTACAAAAACAACTTAGTACATGTTATTAAATTTATATATACACCCAAATATAATCCGCACAATACATGATTTATTAACCCTAAAATCAATACTAAAATCGCCAACTTTGGAAACTTAAAGTTCTAATAGCCACGGGCACACCCATATTGAGTTGTAAAACTCTTATATCATACACTACGGCAGTTAATACTTATTCTCTCACCCCCTCCTTCCCCCCACGAGGTGCTCCGGTTCTAACCCATCTTCCTATTATGAACGTTATTTAGAGATTAACTTTTGCCATTCCTAATGGGCTTGCGAAGTGTGAGCATTTTGTTAAGAACGGAATTGTCTAGTCTTAATTTAGTCCATAGACTCATGGAATAATGGATCTTATTCTGATACAAATACGAAAGTTTATGAAAATAATTGGGTAAATGCAGAAGTCTTTGAACGGATTTTAATAAGACAGGTAGACATACTATCTATATATATAAAAATGATTTATTTATGTATTTCCCTTGATCACGCCATCACGCATGAACAGCTGGACCGATTACACTATTTGTTTTTTGTTGTGTTTGTTATTGTCAAAAGAAGGTTCTTATGAAATAAAAAAATAAAAAAATTGCGTGAAAAAATATAAAATTTAAGAAAACTTAAAGACAATATTAATTTTACATAACTGTCAGTGGTTTGAAATAACTGTGAGCGATCGACAGAATGCGCGCGTGCATACATACGTTAAGCACAGGACAACGTCTGTCAGATCAGCTAGTATACTTATAAATGTAATATATTTTTATCTCTCAAATATCATTTAAAATATTAATAATAAAAGTTGTAAATTTAAAACAATTTCAAACAACTAAAACCAATGAATAAAACCATTTATCCTCTGTATTCCGCCATTCGTAGCCACAATAACATTTTTATGACGTGAACCTATATCAACACAAAGATTTGACAAATCTATTGTTTCAAACAATGTATTACTCACAATGGAGTTTAGGCCAAAATATTCAGTTCCGCGAAGACTAATACAATCTCCTTACACTCAGGGTCCCAGGAATTGTATTTAATCAGTGCCTTATCTTGTACCGTGTATTTAGCCCGCGCTTTCAATATTGTAAATTGTATAATTTAGAAATGGGCGGGATAAAGCGAAGTTTTTATTTTTGTCCTTCAAACTAAAAATCACGATAATTTTGTTATGAATATGTATTATGATGATTGCTAAAAATGCCTGTAAGTGGCATGCATATCAGCCAAAAATTATTTACTTACAATGTTTTCTAGACGTAGAGATATGTATACTGTAGATATACCTTATTACATAAATGTATACTTAATTATATGTATGAATGTATATTTTTGCGTCCAATATTTTAGCGGGAGTTTTAAATGTTATAACTAATGTAATTTTTTGTTAGGTTTTAACCGCGGATCTGTTGATGCAAATATTCTATATGAATTTAAAATCCCTATTGCTGACCCGGAATAAATTTTATTCGTATACCAAACACCCAAATCTCATTAAAGTCTCATTTTAAGCATTACTAACTTTCATATTTAAGATTTTTGTCAACTAACCAACAAACTTGATATATATGCGTACCTATAATATATCTACGATACTGTACGAAGTAATAACAGATCTGCGTGGAAATTGATGTCGCGCGGCCCCCGATCACAACTAGCAATTTATTTCAGATAAAGAGGTTAAGTCTTGCATTCCTTATTATCTATATTGCTCATTACGCAACTGTTGTGTTTATGCCCATTTCTATATATTAGTTTTATTGGAGTTGAAGCCCGTTCAAGTTTTAAGGATTTTTGACGAATCACAACATTTTTTTCATTAAACTAAAACTACGTAGGTGTTTTACAAACTTTTTGCAGTAAATCTGTTTAATTTTTTTACTTACGTCGTTTCAAAGACTGCAGCCTTCATGATCACAAAGCGAAATAGGGTGTTACATCACCTAAAAAATAAGTCACAATGTAATTAAACTTCATTCAGCATTGTGTTTCCTTCCAACGGCCAAAATCATAAACTTATACATTTATAATATAGACACCAAAACAAGGATTAAAAAAGTGCAGTGTCGAGTTCAAGCATGTATTTTCACCCGAAATTATTATTGCATTTAAAAAATTATCACCTGTCGCAAGTCCCATCTATCCCGAGGGCTGGGGCTACTACTATGTCCTGGCATCCCTCCAGACAAAGTAATTTATTTACATTAAACATAATACGTAATTTTAACACAGGTTTTGGGACGGTCCCTTGTCGTTTTTATTTCAAGGATATGTGAATTACTTTCTTTTGGGACGGCATAAAACACAAACCAGACAGTAAGTGGAATTATTTTTAAATAGGGATATATTGCTTTGTTTGGAAGTATAAATCGATTATACACCTAAATCTTTACGAATTTTACAAACTAATGAAAACCACATCACAGTCCGTCGACTTCTTTAAAAATATTGAACAAATCTCTTTTGTTTTATCTTTCGTAACCTATATTATATTTAAAATGGTTCTTTTTTGTCTAACAACATTGTTAGTGAAAGAAGAAAGAAACATTTATTCGTACAATATTCTAGGACGCACACAAACATTGATAACAAGTTACAAATATTGCTGTGTTATTATATTTCTCTAGCCAGTATATTCTAGTTACTTTGAAGCCTAATTATAATTAAAGTAAATGACGAGTATCTACAAAAAAAAACCGTGTACCGAACTCAGAATTCCACTGTAGCTATCATGAAGTCACGCTTACCAGACAACTGGCCAACTCCTATAAAAAGTATGTAGTAAAAGGTAAACTTTTTAAATCAAACAATTTTAAAGTGTTATTCAAGTACCTCTCACTTAAAACTTGCGCGCTTGAATCAAAATCTGTACCAATGTAAATCAGAATGGTATCTCAGTTGTGCTCGGCTGTTTATTTTTTCCTTTGCCGTGCAATGAACAGTCGGAGTCGCTGCGAGCGGACCCCGTGCTCTGTGGACACCAGTCTCACCGGTTTTGGACCCTCTAGCAACAAAACACCGCAACTTCACTACCGTTGTACTGCATTGCAAACTTAAAGCTGTTTTATTAAGGTGTGTGTTTTGTGTAAGTGGCGTGACGTTGGTCACCATCCAGGGTTAGTAATGCAGTTTGGACCTTGCACAGTGAATTTAAGGTTGTTTTTATGGAGTTATAGTAACCGATTTCGATACAGCCGGTAGGCATACACCGCGGCCGCGTCGGGCAAAAACTGCGCAATAGAACGCTTGCAAATTACAGCCTTTTGTTATTTTATGAAACTTGTCTAGATGGGTTTTGAGTCATTTGGCTCTTTTTAAATTATTTTTCGTTGATATTTCACTGCGGTTTATGGTGCACGGCTGGTGTCACCCGCGGCTTTGCACTTTTTGTTCCAACTTCCATATTTCCCCGGGAAAAACTCGCGCAAACTACGCTAGCATTTTTTTAGGATTAATTGCACGGTTACCGAGCTTAAAAGTACGAAATGAGTTAAATAACGCTAAAATTATTCAGATTTAGATAAAATATGCATATTTTGAACCTTGTGTTATAATGTTTCTGTTTTCATTAAAGGTAGTGAAGGTAAAGATTTTATCTCATATCGGGACATTCAGACATATCTTAAGGTAAGGTAAAATTTGCAATAATATCTCTCAACATCCGCCACGAATTCCGGATATAGGTACTTATTGAAAGTACACTTTACGGTCTCAGAAAGCCCGCACTGAGAATATTGATCTTTTTATACAGTAGAGTAGTTGCCTATATTTTATTTGTAAATTATTTCACATGAACAGAAAATAATACGAAACAGAAATTCTTTCGTCAAATCAACGTAAAGATTGGTTGAAAAAAGCATTTATTCATATTCAGATTATTTTTGTAAAGTGACAGTATGGTAGGGTTATCGCACTATCTCTTTCCCACGCACGCATGTTTATGGCCGGCGACACTTAATGACGTCACAGTATGCTGTTATTGTTATTTGACGTCTACCACTTAAACCAAATTTCAAAGCTGTATAACTTTTAATTATTGCGTACATTTCTAAAATTCTTTATCCCTTAGATTTTGTATGACTTACACGTATGATAAATGTATTTTCAAATAGTGAACTACTTTATTGTTTTCTTATACAAATGAAAGTGGAGTCGTGATACCACGTTACTCATGAGCACTGTTTAGACTACACTGTTCTCCACACCACGTTATAACAGAACCCATGAAGCCCAATAATAATGGCGGATTTTTATATGTACAATGATTGCTGATGAGTCTAGGAAATTTATTGTGTACATTCTCATAGTGACCTCGTGATAACCGTTGCTATCTTAGATAGTAAACGGTTCTTGATCAATAGCGAGAATCAGCCAATCGGAATGAAGTGCGTTTGACGTGCTTACAAATGACTTGTTATGATTGGTTTAATCTTCGCATCGAGGTAATCTATCGTGGTTATTATTGAAGTCGTTATTCCGGCTGTGTCCAAAACTCCTAGAATTTCTAAAGAATCTCAGAGATACAGTAATTTACGATCTAAAAAGCTAATGCATTACAAGCTTTTGATACAAAATGTATTAACGCTTATTACAGCAATATATTTCCCGATATTCTATTGTGAGAGGCCATTGTCGTTGTGCGAGCCATTACACGGCCCATGGGGTGCGGCGTCAACACAAATACTCCCGGACAAAATGTTATGTCCGTGGTTGATTGCTTAATTTATTACAATTGTCTTCATCCAGAGTGGTCTTGTGCTTGGGCTGAGGATAGAGATATATTCGATACTGGTCCGATGCACTTATATTTTTTTATGGATTTGATATGTTAGCTGCCTGGAATTGTTTTGCTAGTGGTGGTCCATATATCACAATTTCACGGAACTCTATCCACAAACTGTAGTTGAATAGTTGAGTCTCTGCTTACCTTCCGAAATGATAACATGGCGAAATCTTCATCAAATTACGAATTACGATGTACTGCGTCATGTGTATGTGTTGCTAAAATCAATTTCATGGCTGACAGAGCTCAGCGTGGACCGTTCTTATTATAAAAGAGAAGTATCTTACGGGCTACCGCTGTCCCACAGAAAGCTTAGAAATAACAGCTTTCTTGCTTTAGACGCTGTTTAGAGCACGTAAAGCCGAAGGTCTTGCGCCTGATCTTTCTCTGGTCATGTGCGATTGTCCGTGACCTTTATTCGGCTAAGAGAAAACTCATTGTTTCTAATATTCAACAAAAAGTGTCACCAAACGCCTATTTCGAGAATAGAACCCGCTACTCGTCAGTAACTTAGCCACTAGACCATTGCCTCAGTATATTAGCACAGAATATCCCATTGTGTGCAGAGACGATAGCTGGCGACCATTACACGGACTAGCGCAATAATATTTGATGGTATGAGCATACATGCGATGGTATGGCTATTTTATACACCCATGGTATAATTCTTTTTAGTAACTAAATATAGACTTATGATTCTCACCGGTGAGTAACTCAGCTGCACATTACGTTCTAGGTATGGTTCCTAGGTTGAAGAACAGAAATGTGGGAATAATGTGCAAAATTAAATGTCCATTATTGGTTATAAGATATAGCCTATTTTGTTTATTGTTATATCCGTGTGCAATAATAAATAAAAATACGTCCAATTACTATCCGTATAATAAAAAATGAAATCTACGAATAAACCACGCGTACATAATGAAAGGATTGCACTAACATGGAAAAGGATATTCCTGATCGTACAGATCACTGTTTGCTCCAGAAAAGCACGTCGCCATTACTACATAATCTGGGAAGGGATTTCAGCATCTCTAGCAAAGACGAAGAGTCTTTTCCTCCCTAAAAATCTTGGTAGTTCATTTATATTAGTAAACCTAGGCGATAACCTGATACATCGCGAACTCTCATCCAAGTTTAGTATAATCGGCTGATTAATTATCCAAACGGCCCACTTATTTGGTTCGAATCTCGGCATTAATATAGTGTATGGCTCGTGGGTTTGTTTGCAGAGAAAGGTAATATATAAGCTGATTGGTTCAGATGTAAATAGAGGCTAGACCATTCTTACCGAAGTTTTCTTATAACAGAAGTCAAGGTAGAGTACGAGTGAAACCTTTTGCAAGCTATGGATCCCACATGGTGATGGTAGTACAAAACCTACCATTATTTATGTTTGGGAACCTAACGAATGGACTATGTTATATGGTTCGATCAGGTTCAAAATGTTTATGCAACTGCTCTTGATATCTGCATGCAGTCAGTCTGATAGATCTTAGAACCTAACGCGATACTGTATACCACCGTGGTAAAGTGACCCTTGCACCATTAGGTGAGCGGAGTGGGGACCACATAGAGTGTCGACTAGCGAGAGATGATTATCCCAAACCAATCGCTACAATTATGCCGGCCTGTTTGAAAATTGGTATACAAAAGCTGATCAAGACACTTACGTGGACCACTATAGCAGCCATGCTTGATACCAATTATCTCATTCACACCTATGTACTCTACTCACCGTACAAAAAATCACCACAAACAGGTTCAGATCATCCTAAGTCCATAGCGGGCAGGTGGCGTTCATTGCTGTTGAATTATTAATTTGGCCCACAGATTTGGGCCATCTGCATAATCGTGGCCGCGATTAACGCCCAACGCCCATGTGTTAACATATTAATGCTCCTTTAGTTCGTTTTATCGGTATCTGAGTGTTTACGAATAATTTTGTTTGTTTTCGTAAGTCCTTTTAGGGTTGTGTAAATGCTTATAGAATTGAATAAATTGTTAATAACTCTCCCAGTGGTTGACGAGACCTGTGCTCAGAAGTAACAGTATGTAATACAGGGTTGATATGAGGTAACGGAACCGTTCATAGTCCACTAAATTTTAATTTCTTGATGAAAAATATAAAGAAAATCCTACGATTAAATTTGCAACATATCACTACATATTATAATACTAAATATTACCAAAAAATCTTAGTATTATGGTGCACTATAGCACAAAAATATCGAATAAAAAGATGGTGCGACTTCTGAAAACCGCGCATTCTCCGGTCCCACTATCTTATAAAATTGTGTAATGAAGAAGAATGCTTAATTTCAAGGATATATCGGTTTCGAGAATAACTAAATCTTTGTGTCGAGACGACACAGAGATTTAGCCTTTTATTTAGAGTACATTCAGTACATTCGTACTCTAAATAAAAAGGTTCGCTGAGACTAATGAGACCAATCCTTACCAAATGGAAATCTGGACGCCGCAAACTACATGATTACGAAGTAACGAAATATACAAAGATTGATTCTTTATTCTAATGTTATGAAACATTGTTTGAAGATTAGTAAAAATCCTTTTTTTATTGCCTTAGTAGGTAAACGAGCAAGTGTTCCGCCTGATGGTACGCAGCATCCGCCGTCCATGGACAGAGGCACAGCCAAGCTGCTGCCTACCCGCCTTTAATTGTTAGCTATCCTTTTTTTTTCGCGTATAAAGGCCCCTATTACTACCGCCCAGCCTTCTTGGGGGGCGACTGAGCGGTTATGTTGGGTGAACCGTTGCCTTACGGCCCAACGAAGTGCCTACGTGGTCATTTATTTTAATAAAATTTATTTACTAACCCTTATTACAAATGAGCGATATTTCAACCCTAATATAGAATAAATTATGCTATGATAAATATGTGGATATGATCGGTTGCCGAAAACTGTTGGCAAATACATGAAGTCAAAAGTAAATATCTTGCTATTAACTACTCGAAATGTTAATAATTTCTATGTTTATTTTGCACTTAACTAAATAAAAACATACACACATCACTTTTATCCCGAAATTGGTAGGCAGAAGTGCAAACAAGGTATCTACATTTCGCCATGCATGTTCCGTCCCATGATGTGATAGGGAGCGAGCCTTTCCAGCCTGACCATATCGAGCACAATTTCAATATCCGGACTGATAGTAAGTAGTGAAACCCAAATATCACTACCGGACCCATGATTCGAACCAGCGACCTTAGAGCAGTGGACTTACCGCACACACAATACAACTAAGCTATCAAGGCAAACAAATAATAACATTATGTAAAATTAGCTTATTATTAGTCTGTGTACAATGTCATTAATTGACATCATAAAGGCTGTTTGCATTCACATAAATAACATAGTAGTTGTATGTGTTTATCGAGGTAATGCTGTAATAAAATAAATAACATAACCGCTCTTTCATAGATATTACATAACATACATAACATCACGCATTTTATCCCCGAAGGGGTATGCAGAGGCGCAACTAGGGCACCCACTTTTCGCCAAATATGTTCCGTCCCATGATGTGATAGATATTACGGAATTCATAAAATTAGACGTAACAAAACTAATAATAATACTAAGACTATTTCTCACTTTCTCTCTGATCCTTTGTTTTATAAATGACAAATCAACGCCCCAATTTATATCAAGATAGAGTTCAATATTATCTACAATAATGTAAGGAAGGAGTCAATGCTATCTAAAGTTTATTTTAACGCCGCCTCGCGTCCTGTTTATAAATAAGGAACAAACAAAAACTCCGTAAGATCCGCAGACGTGCGCCAAATATCCGAAACGGTACATCCGGAGTTCACCACGCTGATTTGTTCCTGTTTTGGTAAATATAATGCTAGGGTTTGTTCCTGGTTGCGTTTGTGTGAAGATCTTTCCTGGTCAAACATTTAAGATTTTATTAGTTTAAATGATATATTCATGTTTCTTTATCTTAATGTGTGGTGAATGACGTAGTTTAAAATCAATATATCTTTAGAAATCTATACATTTTATAAAACAAAGTCCCCTTTCTGTCTGTATGTTATTGATTTCTCAAAATCTACTAAACGGATTTTATGAAATTTGGTGTGGAGATGGTTTAAGACCCTGGGAAGATTATAGGCTACTTTCTATCCTGAAAGCGGAACTTTTATCTTAACGCGGTCGAAGCCACAAAGCAAAAGCTAGTACTACATAAATAGTGAATCTAGTTCGTTCAGTGACAGCTTAGAAGCTACATACCATAATTATAATAAATAGTTCCAGGTTTTAAATCTAAGTCGAGCAATTTTTTATATTTTTCGGTTCGATAAATACATGTTTCTTTCGAAATTAGTTAGGCGTTGGATAATAATTGCTCTGCTCTAGATATAATTATAGCAAACTTATTAC
>NW_023595000.1:0-9924 GCF_014839805.1 Manduca sexta | reverse complement strand
AACTATTATATAAAGCTGAAGAGTTTGTTTGTTTGTTTGTTTGAACGCGCTAATCTCAGGAACTACCGGTCCAAACTGAAAATTCTTTTGCGTTGGATAGCCCTTTGTTCGTGGAGTGCTATAGGCTATATATCATCACGCTATACCCAATAGAGCGGAGCAGTAATGGCTAATCTCAGGAACTACCGGTCCAAACTGAAAAATTCTTTTTGCGTTGGATAGCCCTTTGTTCGTGGAGTGCTATAGGCTATATATCATCACGCTATATCCCATAGGAGCGGAGCAGTAATGGCTAATCTCAGGAACTACCGGTCCAAACTGAAAATTCTTTTTGCGTTGGATAGCCCTTTGTTCGTGGAGTGCTATAGGCTATATATCATCACGCTATACCCAATAGGAGCGGAGCAGTAATGGCTAATCTCAGGAACTACCGGTCCAAACTGAAAAATTATTTTTGCGTTGGATAGCCCTTGTTCGTGGAGTGCTATAGGCTATATATCATCACGCTATGACCAATAGGAGCGAGCAGTAATGAAACATGTTGCAATAACGGGGAAAATTATGAGTTTTGAGAGCTTCCGTTGCCTGCGCTGCGTAAACGGTTAAAGTTATGCAACAATGATGTATGACGGGATTGTTTCACTTAAAAGTTCTAAAAATATATTATAAAACAAAGTCCCCCGCTGCATCTGTCTGCCTGAACGTGTTAAACTCAAAAACTACCCAACGTATTAAGATGAAATTTGGTATGGAGACAGTTTGAGACCCTGGGAAGAACATAGGCTCCCGGAAAACTACTACTTTTATAACGGAAAACTTTAGCCTGAAAACTTTATAACGCGGGGGAGCCGCGGGCAAAGGCTAGTTTGTCATAAAACTCCGATAACACAACTTTAATAAGTCTAAGAATTATAGTCATTTTAATCGTACATACCTACCTATAAGAGTGATATTTACAAAATTACTTAAGACAAACATTCAAGATATATAGACACCACCAACTAACATTATGCTAATTTACTGGTTTAATGGTACTTTATGGGTCTTTACTGACCCATTGAGTGATACTAATAAACATACCTATAACGGCAGCGATAATGGCGCCCGTACTGACTCCAATTATATAGTCAAACATTTCCGTCACATTGCGGCCGGTCAGCCGTTCCAAGTGCCTGAGTATTTCTATGGCGATGAGTCCTCTGATGCCGCCGCCGTCGAGCGACAGGATGTTCGGCCCTGGACCCTTGGTAGGACCCGTGTATCCAACCAGCGCCAGCGCCTGCGAGCACAAGTTTCAAGTTCTGAACCAAGGAACTAAGTATTACATGTTTCAAAAATTACCCTCTTATTCATAGACTTTTTTTATCTAAGGACGGAGCAAAGCTGTATCAAGTCTGTTTTTCAGTGCTGACGGCATTGCGGCCTTCGCACTGCGTAGACATAGGGCCGTTGTGATTGGCTAATATTGAGATACAACTTAAATCTAGTTGGCTGTCAGACAACACAGAGCTGAGATGAAAACGTCTATGAATAATGGTGCAAAATTTAAATATGAAAGACATACTAAGTTAATAGTAAAGGGTAATAATATATGAACATATTTAAGTTAGGTTTAAGAGAAAAATAAGAGCTGTCATGTATTAATTTTATTGATATACACATAGATACATTAAACTTTGCCGATTAAAAACAACTCTTCATTTATGAATCTATGCACTAAATTTTTGAGTAAACCTCTTATTAGATAATCTATATAATTTAAACGTACTTCTTTGACGACCCCGTTCGCCTGTTGTGTCTCAGGTTTGTCATCCTTGAGCCTGTTGTGCACCAAGTAAAGCTCTCACTGCACCTTCCTACAAAAAAATACTTTTATAACGCTTTTCCTAACAGACATGTAAGACTTAGTTGTAGGCTGGTTCTATCATCATATTGAAACAAAAGTTTGAGTATACATAAATAGTATTTTTTTATAGGACACTGTTAGCTTAATAAAAGGTTATTAGTAATTCCACATTAATGGTACTTTAGCCTAAATTGTAACGTTTTTGGGCCAACTCTTATGGGTTTTACTTTAACAGTTCATAGATTGACTATTACTTGTTTCAACTACTAAATAAGACTCATTTGCATAACAGTAAATTATTCAAAACAATGCAAATATTCTTTAATTTCAGACAAAAAATGATTTCAATTATTTGCAACACTTTTGGACATGATTAAATCTGACAGCAAATTTATTGATCAGATAGATTACTCGCGGCCTTGTTTACAATGTATCTCACATTTTATCAATCTGATAACCATGCATAATAGAAAACAACATTAAAATTGGCGCAAATATTGTTCTACATTTTGGATAAAAACACTGTCTATTTTAAGAATTGTTTTTGTCATAGATAACTGGGATTAAACATTTGTATTTAGAGACTCATTTAAACATTTTTTTTTCCTTTCATAGTACACTATAACATTGCTTCTTCTATTTTACTTAGACCATTCCAAAATAAACTGTATTACAGAGTATTGCATACAGCAAATAGGTCTAATTTAAGTTATGAATACCATCAATTTTAACATAAATGGAAATAAAATTTTGTATGATTATATACCTTAATAGCGTAGTCCCTAGCTTCCGGATACCGCTTGAGGTGGTCAATAAAATGTTCAGTTCTTTTGGTGAGGCACTCTAGTGTCTCGGCACTCACTATGGCGGATATCACGTACGCAGTGCGCGAATGGATCGAACTCTACAACAATATACAGCAAGTATTAAAATTAGCAAAAGGAAAAAAAATTTTTTATATAAATTAGACACTATCTTCTGAGTCCCCAGCGCCTGACATTATGTGGGGTTTCCATATACACTTTTTTTGCTCATAAAATCCCTTATGACTACCGCCAGCATTCATTGGGGCTTACTAGGTGGATATGTTGAGGTCACTGTGTATATAGACCCTTACCTTACTCTATATTAGAGTCTCAAATGGTGAGAGGAAATTTTCCTTAACAGTCAAAATAATTATGCTGATCTGTGTGAAACCAAACACTTTATGATACTTCAGAAATTACTTGCTTTATAAAGCAGCAATGACAAGAATCAAATTGTAATCATTAAATATTGGGTATTTTTTAAATCACATTTATTGGAAGAATCTGGAGTCTTGGCTTGTCAAATGTTATGAAATATCTTTTTATCTACATTATTAATATATACAAACATACTGAACTGTGCACTGTCACTCAGAACTGGGATGACTTTATCTTAAGTGATAGCATGTTAAAGTGAACACCATTATATATTATTCACTAGCTTTTGCTAGCGACTCCACCTGTGTGCTAAGGTTTTTACAGGATAAATATTTTCCTGGGATAAAAGTAGCTTATAACACTCAGGAATAATGTAGCTTTCTATTGGTGAATTGAAAATTGAAGAATTTTCTAAATCAGTCCAGTAGTGACAGAGATTTGCCCTTACAAACAAAGTTACAAACTTTAATATTATAAAGAGGGCTTTATAATATTAGTATAGATTTATTGATGCAATTTAATTTTATGTGCTGTAAAAGGTAAGCAGAAGAAATATAGATTACTTATTTACTTGACAGCATATGGTCCCCACTTTCCAGAAAAATAAGGATTTTTATCCATTTATGGTTTCAAAATAATCAATCAAAGTTTAAAATAAGTTAAATTGACATCAATATGAGAGATCAATTGGGAGATGTAATTTGTTAGATATCTTTTAAGTCTATTTAAAAAAACACTGACTCAACCACAAAACTGAATTAATTTTATAATTATATTTCTTTAAACTTGAAAACTCATAACCAACCTTGTTAACTACAGGTTTTTTAGATTTCCAGCTTGTCTCGGATATTTTGCCAAAATGAAGATCTGTTTTGAGTTTAAGACCTTGTAGGAACCCTTCAAATGTAATGTCTTTCGCCTCGGAACCCACACTGAGTGCCGTGGACCGGTTTTTCTTCCTTTTCACTTTTGTTTTCTACATTATCAACAGTTGTGGAATAAACTCTGACATCCTTTTTTCTTCAGACTTGCTTTCTCTCATTACCTGCACTGGGACAGCTTTTGAATTGTAGCTAGTATTCTGGAATTAATTGAAATTAAATTGTTTATGGCTTTAATATTTAATTTGTTGCTATTTTTGTTAATACCTATATTAAAATAACAAATATGTAAGTATGGTGATTTTTTTTTATTTTTATTATACTAAGAAATATGTTATATTATTGTGAGAAAAACCTATCAAAGCTTAATGAATAATTTTTTTTATACAATATTTATTATTAAAAATAATTTAGTTTAATAGATATAGAATCATTAAATTTCCAAGATCAAAATATTGATTATAATTTATTACAGATAAAGTTATCTATAGTTAAAAATAATATTTTTTTCTGTACCTATTTAAACCTCTGATGAAATTAGATACTTCAAGTCTACAAAACGAATAAAGGATTACTTTAAAATAGAGTTTACTAAACTTCTACATATTATCAAGATATGTCATAAAATAAGCAGCTTTAATTATTATATAAATGATTTATTGTTCCTGGATTGTGAATATTATTTTTCTAAAATATTTCTAATTTGAAATGTAAGATTTACATCGCAAATAAGTTTATCGCAGCGTGTGTAATGAGGAAGCAGCGATGACACAGAAGGTCTCGCGAAAAATAAATAATCTACAACATGCGTGCGAAAATCTTGTTTCAATATTTAACGAGTGTTTGAAAAGTTGGCGCACATATTATTTTAAATGACACCAAGGACGTGAACACGAAACTAATACATACTTTCCCATTGCTCCGAGACGTTGGCTTAAATTTTTGCACTAATTTCTCCACTTCACTGTTTAAATTGGTTAACGACAAATAGTGCCTTATTATACGCCACTGACTGCCCAAAGACATTTTAATATCGCACTGCTAATTCACTATTTTCTAGGCGTTTATTTTATTCTACGAGTGCGCGAAAATAGATTAATTACTGAATATTTCGTTTATCGGTTACGAAGATATCACAGCGTTTGCATTCACCGAGACGTAATACGCGAATGTTTACTGTTCTACGAAGGCCATTTATCGCGAACTTATTTTACGCACAAATAAATGCTTACGAATGAAAATATTGCGAACAAAACACTTGTAAATAAATACTATTTTACATCACAGCTCTGACGTCAAATCGGATGATTATCGCCTGCTATGCAGTGATGCCAAAACACAAAAATAATATTACTATTTCAATAGATATCAAACACATATGATACATCGCGGATTATAGGAAAATGTCCCGAAAAATTAAAAGCTAAATATATTTGGGATTTGTATTTCCATCTTCAGTGCATGTTGAGTCGATTTCTAAAATTAAGGAAATATAGTTAAGTCGAACTAGTAAAACCTAATTAGGTTGCATAATAACTATACCACAGTCATATTTAAAAAAAAAGGGTGTATCTGTCAGTGTCATAGGCTCAGTTGTCAAATGTCAATTACACCAACTTGTAGTTTGCGCGGGAGCAGCTTATAAATATTATGATCAGTGAATTATTAAAATAAGTCGTTATTCGTTACCAAAATGCAACAACTACGCCTTGATATCAACAATGCATTCAAAATCAGTGGATTTATGTTACGCAAAGAAGCAAACATGTATGTGGCCGAGCAATTAACTTTTTTACCACCAGATGATCGACAAGAAATGTTGGACCAAGTGATTGCTTACTTACTAAAACAGAGGATATCGCACCCAGTCATAGAGAAAGAACTAATAGAATTAGCATATAAGGAGTGTTCTACGTCTGGATTGGAGCAAACAGAAACTGTATTAAATGTTATCGACGCGTTTAGTGTTCCCAAACTGTGTTACGATAACGATAAAAAACGATATTACATCGACACGGTCACGAACAAGAGTTTGTTTCCAGATCAAAAATGGAAGGCAAAATTTTTGTTAGACAGATACACAATGATCTGGCAAAGAACTGTTAGGAACAAGTTGTTTGCTAAAACAGCATTGCCATCTTGTGACAGTGATCAGTGTTTTAATTTGCAGAAAATAGAAGTGCTTTTAAGTTCATCAAGTAGGCTTAATGAAGTTGTTGTTTTGGGATTATTAAGTCAGTTGGTTGAAGGAAAATATTTCTTGGAAGACCCTACAGGAGGCATAGAGATTGACTTGACTCGAACAAAATATCATTCAGGTTTATTCACGGAATTTAGTTACGTTCTAGCTGAAGGATATTATGAAGACAAAATATTTCATGTTAAAGGCCTAGTCTTACCCCCTCCAGAGAGTAGAGCGACATCCCTTACTTACTTCGGCAATATGAACACATTTGGTGGAAGTTCTAAAACTTTACTTAAAAATTCTAAAGCGCTATTGCAGGTGGAACAAGAACACAAAGATGATATGATAATATTTCTTGCAGATGTCTGGCTTGATAAAGAAAAGATTTTGAATAAATTAAAAACATTATTTGCAGGTTACAATGATTACCCACCTGTAGCTATAGTTCTGATGGGAGATTTCCTATCTCGTCCGTATGGCCAAGAGCATTGCTTACAACTCAAAAGGGCATTGAATACTTTGGCTGACATTATCAACCAATTTAGTAGGCTTAAAGAGACCTGTAAATTCATCTTTGTACCGGGAAGATCTGATCCGTGTTCAGGAAATATACTGCCAAGACAGGCACTACCAAACTCTGTCACGCAAGAAATAAGGGACAAATTACAAGACATTGTGATCTTTACCACAAACCCATGTCGTATACAGTACTGCACACAGGAGTTGGTTGTTACTAGACAAGATTTGATGATGAAGATGTGCCGTAACACAATCCACTTTCCAGAATCAGGGATGTACCGGATCATTTAGTTAAAACTTTGTTCAGTCAATGCACACTGTGTCCGCTTCCACTAGGAGTGCAGCCTGTATTGTGGAAGCATACGGATGCTCTAAGCTTGTACCCAATGCCGGACATGGTTGTGATAGCTGATCACTTTCAGCCATACTCACGAGTGTATCAGAACTGCCGTATAATCAATCCTGGTTCGTTTCCAAGAACTGAATTCTCATTCAAAGTATATGTGCCCGCCACTGACTGTTGAAGATTCACAAATACCTAAAGAAGACAGTTGATATACATTAAAAGTTAATAATCTTCATATATATTTAATGACTTGTTTTATTTAATCTATTATGATTCTCTAACACTGCTAAATATGAAAGGGTTTGAAAACTTATATTTCGTACCAAGGGCGAAAATAATTACCCTCACTCAGTGCTGTTTAAAATAAATGCAAGAGTAACTCTGGTGTCTCAATTTTTTTTTTAATGGAATGAAAATAAACCTATTTGGCAATAATTACAAACTATATTACGCATAATCTGAACTGGCTCAGCAAGAATAAGCAATATAACGATATTTTTCAACTTATTGAGCTAGACTTACAATAAGTAAATAGATGGGTAATTACAAGGTTGTATTTATTGCAAGTAAATTTTAGTTAAAATTATTGTGATTACTTAATAATACATATTTAAAAGCAACAGTGGATTGCTTATATTTAAAACTAGTACTGAATTTGTAAGTAGTAATATAGCTTCAATATCTTTCCACTAATATATATATATTATGAAGGTACCTGTGTTACTGTTATTATTTTTATTAAATATTTAGCTTTAAGGCTTTCATACTATACTTACAGAAACACTTAGTAGTATCCATTATAATAAAAGACATGAACATTAAAGATTCATTTTATTTTAATTCATAAATAATAGCATAAAATTAAAATATAATTTTACAACATTAACATCATGCTATGAAGTATCACATTCCAGTTTACGTACTTATAATGTAACGCCGTGCATTGGTTTCCAAAATATACAGCATTTTCAATGCTAATGTACTAATATTTAATACTTTGATTTATAAATGGAACAACTGTCAATATTGAAGATTATTTTAATGCAACCCAATGTTATATTTAAGTTGCAGGATCAATTACCTTTTATAATATTATTGATCATGGAATTGTTACCAATCAGTAATCACTCAGCATGCGAATCGCTGGTAACACAAATTATTACAAGGTGAGAAAATACTTTTCTGACTCTCTCTTTCTGAACCTCTTTAGTTTTAGAGTAGGGCATACCTATCAGGCTGGCCTTATATTGATTGTAATAAAGATGAAAAATGCATAACAAAAAAAAATTAGGCACCTCTTTTAAGAATAGAGCGCACTGATTATGTCTCAGAATGACCTTTTGAAAAGAGTATCGCTCATTTCCAGGTCCGAATTTAGGTGAATGTAATTTCTTAATATGTAATGTGATATTATTTCTTACATTATAATTTCTTAAGTGTTTTACAGTGTACGCACCATAATTATGATTACTATACAAATTTTAACATCATTTAATACTTAAGTACTTTGATGTATAAAATTAACTTACATTTACTATTGTAGATAAATAGAAAAGTTTGCATAATAAATTATTATAAAAAAACAATTATTAGTATGAGTACCTAAAGCACAACATTTTACGAGATTTTAATTATTGAATTACAACCATAGATAATGAGTGATAAAATGATAATAGCACAGACAAGTATACCTAATATGAAATATGGTAGTGTTTTTTATCTCCGAGCCACACCACACTTTACGATTCTACTTGTGAATTTTAAAACTACGATTTCTTATTATTAGTCGAACTTAAAATATATTTTTTCTTTGTGTTTCATCTGTTTTGGTTTAGTCTAATCATTTTCGTTTAGTTATCAATCGATTGCACCATGATCTACGTATGGTCTAACAAAGACCTTGCACTAGTCATAGTTAAGTGATTTATAATAAATTGTTAATATTTCGTGTACTGTATAACCACGCCATTACACAAATCAGCGGAATTAGGCTTATGTACATAAAAGATACGTTTCTTCTAATTTTAAATTCAGTTGTCATTTGTTTTATAAATTCGACTCGTGTAAATTGCAACGTCTATACCTAAGTTGTCAAAGCTAGACTGCGTGGGAGAGAACCTTTGCCCTTTTTATGAAAACAAATGTATTAAAAGAATAAGTAGATGAAACCTCATTCTCGCGGATTAATTAATAAATGTCGAAAAAGTTGAATGATTGAACGAATGTAATGTAATGTTACAGAATTGTATGTGAAATGTAAAGCCAAAGTTTCCGAATTTTTATAAACAATGTTTTTGTTAAGAACATGATTAAAACTGCATCACTGTTTCCTGCGAGAATTTCACATACAGAACACACACAAAGTAATAAGTAAGTAGTAATCATTTTGCAGTCATCAATAGTACTGAATCAGTATTGGTGATTTTAGTACTTAAAGTCTGGAATATCGTCGTTACGCTCCGAGTATGGATGTGTAGGATTCCCCGAGGGCGCGCGCGCAACAATGTAGATCATGGCGACGATGATCAGCAACACTATCGGAGCGTACACGCCGAGCATCAGTTTCTTGAAACCGGAGAACTGTAACATTAAAAACACCATTACTAAATAATTTCAAATTAATTGCGAGGTACCAAGGAAGTCGAGACATAACCACGTGGGAGACTTTTTTTTAATATTTGGGGCACGGTTACTCGTAGAAAGTGACAAACTACACCTTTGCTTTACTAGATAAAACAGTAGTAATTTTGAATGGTTAAAGGAATGAACATATTATACGAATATGAGTTATATTGAATGAATAAATGAAAATAAAGAACGAAGTGAACGAATGAATGGTGATATTACCTGATGCGGCGGGCGTGTAGCGAGCGCGCCGCCCGTAGGCGCGGAGCTGGGCGCGAGGTGCTTCATGGCGAGCGCGCCGCTCACTCCCACCGAGCCGCGTTCACCCACGCACCACG
>NW_023594999.1:0-9928 GCF_014839805.1 Manduca sexta | reverse complement strand
GCGACGTGTGATACGTCTTTAGACGCGTCTCGGCACGTACAGCAAGAATATGTAATAAACTTGTGTACCGTTGGTACAAAATTTTCAAAAAATCGATCAACGATGTATGAAAAATGTTAAGTTGATAAAATTTGGAAGAAATTTGAGGGGAGGTAAAAACAACGATGAACGACGCCGGACAACGCTGGACGACAAGAACGGTAAGTATCTATGTAAGTATGTAAAATTTTGAATATAATATCAATAATTTCTAATATAATTTTGTGTTTTAATTTCTAGGTATATAATATACAAGTCACCGAACGGGAAATGTCAATTTTGGCCGGAGCGCGACGTGTGATACGTCGTTGGACGCGTCTCGGCTAGCACTACACGATTCAAAATAAAAGGAGTACTGTTGGTAGAAAAATTGTTCACCGTCGGCAATTTAAGTTAAAATTCAAAAATTTCAAAAATTTCGAAAATTGAGGGGAATGTCAAAAACTATGTGAACGGTAAGTACTTATCAAAACAAAAGCAATGATGTGCCACACTATACGGTTTGTATGATGTTTATACAAAAATTTTCGAAAATCGATCGAATTATTTTTAAAGTGTGCACACCTTAGGTAGATTTTCATACATCGATCGTATTGTCAAAATTTTAAGTTTGCCGGATCGCGACGTGTGATACGTCTTTAGACGCGTCTCGGCACGTACAGCAAGAATATGTAATAAACTTGTGTACCGTTGGTACAAAATTTTCAAAAAATCGATCAACGATGTATGAAAAATGTTAAGTTGATAAAATTTGGAAGAAATTTGAGAGTGTCAAAACAACGATGAACGACGCCGGACAACGCTGGACGACAAGAACGGTAAGTATCTATGTAAGTATGTAAAATTTTGAATATAATATCAATAATTTCTAATATAATTTTGTGTTTTAATTTCTAGGTATATAATATACAAGTCACCGAACGGGAAATGTCAATTTTTTGGCCGGAGCGCGACGTGTGATACGTCGTTGGACGCGTCTCGGCTAGCACTACACGATTCAAAAATAAAAAGGAGTACAGTTGGTAGAAAAATTGTTCACCGTCGGCAATTTAAGTTAAAATTCAAAAATTTCGAAAAATTGAGGGGGAATGTCAAAAACTATGTGAACGGTAAGTACTTATCAAAACAAAAGCAATGATGTGCCACACTATACGGTTTGTATGATGTTTATACAAAAATTTTTCGAAAATCGATCGAATTATTTTTAAAGTGTGCACACCTTAGGTAGATTTTCATACATCGATCGTATTGTCAAAATTTTAAGTTTGCCGGATCGCGACGTGTGATACGTCTTTAGACGCGTCTCGGCACGTACAGCAAGAATATGTAATAAACTTGTGTACCGTTGGTACAAAATTTTCAAAAAATCGATCAACGATGTATGAAAAATGTTAAGTTGATAAAATTTGGAAGAAATTTGAGGGGAGTGTCAAAACAACGATGAACGACGCCGGACAACGCTGGACGACAAGAACGGTAAGTATCTATGTAAGTATGTAAAATTTTGAATATAATATCAATAATTTCTAATATAATTTTTGTGTTTTGAATTTCTGGGTATGTAATATGCAAGTCACCGAACGGGAAATGTCAATTTTTTGGCCGGAGCGCGACGTGTGATACGTCGTTGGACGCGTCTCGGCTAGCACTACACGATTCAAAAATAAAAGGAGTACTGTTGGTAGAAAAATTGTTCACCGTCGGCAATTTAAGTTAAAATTCAAAAATTTCAAAAATTTCGAAAAATTGAGGGGAATGTCAAAAACTATGTGAACGGTAAGTACTTATCAAAACAAAAGCAATGATGTGCCACACTATACGGTTTGTATGATGTTTATACAAAAATTTTCGAAAATCGATCGAATTATTTTTAAAGTGTGCACACCTTAGGTAGATTTTCATACATCGATCGTATGCACAAAAATATAACAGTTCACGCTCGCGACGTGTGATACGTCTTTAGACGCGTCTCGGCACGTACAGCAAGAATATGTAATAAACTTGTGTACCGTTGGTACAAAATTTTCAAAAAATCGATCAACGATGTATGAAAAATGTTAAGTGATAAAATTTGGAAGAAATTTGAGGGGAGTGTCAAAAACAACGATGAACGACGCCGGACAACGCTGGACGACAAGAACGGTAAGTATCTATGTAAGTATAAAATTTTGAATATAATATCAATAATTTCTAATATAATTTTGTGTTTTAATTTCTAGGTATATAATATACAAGTCACCGAACGGAAATGTCAATTTTTGGCCGGATCGCGACGTGTGATACGTCGTTGGACGCGTCTCGGCTAGCACTACACGATTCAAAAATAAAGGAGTACTGTTGGTAGAAAATTGTTCACCGTCGGCAATTTAAGTTAAAATTCAAAAATTTCAAAAAATTTCGAAAATTGAGGGGGGAATGTCAAAAACTATGTGAACGGTAAGTACTTATCAAAACAAAAGCAATGATGTGCCACACTATACGGTTTGTATGATGTTTATACAAAAATCTTCGAAAATCGATCGAATTATTTTTAAAGTGTGCACACCTTAGGTAGATTTTCATACATCGATCGTATTGTCAAAATTTTAAGTTTGCCGGATCGCGACGTGTGATACGTCTTTAGACGCGTCTCGGCACGTACAGCAAGAATATGTAATAAACTTGTGTACCGTTGGTACAAAATTTTCAAAAAATCGATCAACGATGTATGAAAATGTTAAGTTGATAAAATTTGGAAGAAATTTGAGGGGGGGAGTGTCAAAAACAACGATGAACGACGCCGGACAACGCTGGACGACAAGAACGGTAAGTATCTATGTAAGTATGTAAAATTTTGAATATAATATCTGTTACAGCGATATAATATAATATATTTTAAACATGTACACAAAAGGTAGAAATTGTAATAAGAGCCATCTTGCGCTCATTGTAAACACTACAATTAAATGTGGCCATTTTTTATTTTTGCTTGTCAGTCAGTCCAAAATAAAAATGTCAGTTCATAGTCAATACTGCGTTTAATTTAATAAAACGAAATAACGATTTTATACAGTGGTCAATTCGGACCCGAAACATTGGACCTTCGTTGCCGGATATTTATCAAATCCGCAAAATTAAACGACTATATCGCAATTACGTCGCGACTTGTGGCATCGGCGTTGGAACCACGAGTCTTCACCTCCGGATCGACACAGAAACGCTGTGCAGTATTAGCAGATGGTCAGATCCATCCTTCTTAATCCTATCCTAGCTGATTTGTGCCAATATCGTGTGAACTTAGTGGTTATAGGTTGTTTGTCATTGTGGTTGCGTCCGAGTCATCAGTCATCAAGTTTCTGGTGTTAACAGTAAGTGCTTGCTTTCTTTATACCACCGCAATGAGTGACGACGAATATATAAATGCATCAGCAAAGCATTTGTCAAATCCCAAATCACCTCGAAGGGATCGTACTCCGTCGAGTGTGAGTGATCTCAAAAAAAATAGGGGTACACTTAAAGGCCGATTAACTTCATTTGAAAAGTACATTCGTAAGTTAGAAAAACTTTCATTATCAAATGCTCAAAAAACAGAAGTAAATTTACGAATTCATTCCGCCGAACAATTATTAGACAGTTTCTACGATGTTCAGAGTGAAATAGATAAATTGTTAGTTGATGAGAAGGAAATAGTTTCTAGTTCTGAGTATAGAGAATCATTTGAAGATCAGTATTTCTCTGCAATGGCTGCCGCGAAATGTTTAATTGGTGATAATATTGGTGACTATTCTAACTGTCCGCGTTCGGAAAAATCTAAACAAAAACGATCAAAATTGCCAGATATTAAATTGCCAAACTTCGATGGTAGTTATGATAAGTGGTTGGAATATAAAAATTCGTATATAACAATGATTCACACTCGTGATGACCTAGATGCTATTGATAAGTTTCAATATCTTAAATCCTCGCTCAGTGGTTCCGCCCTTCGAGTAATAAGTTCGCTAGAGTTTACAGCTTCTAACTACTCGCATGCATGGGAATTATTAGTAAAGAGATTTCATAATAGTCGCTTACTAGTACATAATCACGTCAAATCCTTGTTTACCGCTCAATTTCTAAATAAACAATGTCCTGAACAAATTAGAAATCTTATTGATACTGTTTTACGAAATTTGCGGTCTCTTAATACTTTGGGAGCCTACAGACACGTGGGACACGTTAATTATATACTTGATAAGGTCTAAGCTTGATCAAACCACCAAGCGAGAGTGGGAAGATCACAAAGGGTCATTAAAATTGATTTCGAATACAGATTCACAGTGTGACAAAATTAAATTAGATGATTTACTTGATTTTCTCAGAAATAAAGCAGATACTCTTGAAACAATTCATTACAGTAATACGAAAATTTCTAATTATAATAAAAATACATCCGATCACAAAAAACAATCAACAAATACGCATCAAGTTCACAGCTTTGTTTCTACACACAACAATAAAACATATAAGTTCGAGAAACCTAAACGGGCATGTGTAATGTGCAATGGCAATCATGCATTGTATACTTGTGTCAGTTTCCTTAATTTATCGGTCGAAGATAGGATTAAATTCGTTGAAAATAAAAATCTTTGCCCAAACTGTTTACGTGCAGGTCATACAGTCGTTAACTGTATATACGGACCATGCAAACAGTGTCAGGAAAAACATAACACTCTAATTCATTTCAAAGATAATAACGTAAACATGTCATCTATACCTATAGATGCGCAAGTATATACACACCGTCGCCGCAGCGAAATAACAAACCGGTTTCGGCGAGCGCGTCCGCTATGCATTCTATGTCGCAGTCATATACGAGTGACTGTGACATTTACGATAAGTCCGGAGTTTTATCATTAAATCAGATAATGTTGGCTACGGCTTTAGTAGATGTCGCGAGCAATGATAATACGTTTCATACCGTTCGCGCCCTGCTTGATAACGGGAGTCAACATTGTTTTATTTCCGAAAGTTTGTTGAAATATTTAAACGTCGCAGTTATACAGTCCGCTATTCGAGTCTCGGGTGTTGGACATTCGGTCACACATTCGAATCAGTCATGCGAAATAAATATACGCTCTAAGATTAACGATTTTAATACAAATATTCGTTGTATTGTTTTGCCGGAAATTACGGGGAGTATTCCGCAAAGTCATATTAAGAGCAATTTGATTACTATACCACAAAACGTAGTTCTTGCAGATCCCTCTTTCTATATATCGTCGAAAATCGATATTTTGATTGGAGCCTGGATAGGGGTTCTGGGATTTATTGGATGAAGGTCGTTTTAAACTTCCCTGCGGTCCGTATCTACAAAATTCAAAATTGGGTTGGCTGCTATCCGGCCCCATTGATTCGAAATTTTACGAAGTAATCATGTTGTTTGTAATATTTCTCAGACATTAGATAATCAATTAAGAAAGTTTTGGGAGCTGGAAGAAATACAATTTAACGATGACAATCTCACCGAAGATGAACGTCAGTGTGAGGAAAATTTTATGCGCACTACCAAACGCGACGTAGATGGTAGGTTTTCGGTTCGAATGCCGTTAAAAGAATCTCCAGATGTGCTTGGCGATTCATTCGAAATGGCTAGAAGTCGGTTCTTAGCCTTAGAACGCAAACTAAATCGCATGCCACATTTCAAACAAATGTACTGCGAATTTATGCGAGAATATATTAGATTGGGTCACATGAAACGAATTCAAAAAGAAGATTCAACGCACTATTTTCTTCCACATCACGGAGTGTGGAAGGACGATAGTACTACCACAAAATTGCGTGTAGTGTTTGACGCCAGCGCTGTTACGACGTCAAACAAGTCATTAAATGATATACAGCTGGTAGGTCCAGCGTTGCAAAACGATATATTTTCTATTTTATTACGATTTAGGCAGTATAGATACGTAGCCTGTGCCGACGTGGAAAAAATGTTTAGGCAGATATTAATACAAAATGATCAGAGAAATCTACAGCTTATATTTTGGAGAAAACTCGACCGATTCCCTCGACATTTATCAACTAAAGACCGTCACCTATGGCACTGCGTCTGCCCCATATTTAAGTATGCGTTGTATTCGTCAGTTAGCTGAAGAAGTTGATGACGAAGCTATTGCTGGCGTAATTAAAGAAGATTTTACGTGGACGACTTAATCACGGGTCATGACAGTTTCGAGTCATTGTTGGATATTTGTGAAAGAACGTCTCAAATATTAAATTCGGGTTGTTTCCCATTACGTAAATGGACTTTCAATCATGACTCGACAACTCAGGTCTTTAAAACGTTGGCAAGAGATGAACATTGTCAAAGTAAAACACTCGGGCTGGGTTGGTCGAATATCACTGACGAATTTCATTTTACAACAGAATTGGAAAATTCAGCTACAGTAACTAAACGAGTTATTCTGTCGGTTGTTTCCCAGATCTATGATCCCTTAGGTCTGTTATCTCCGAGTATAATCATTGCTAAAATTCTCCTACAAAGGTTATGGTTGCAAAAAATTGATTGGGATGATCCAGTTCCTGACGATATTGTGATCATGTGGAATCGCTTTATTAATTCTATTACAGAGACATTAAACTTATTACGAATTCCGCGTTACGTCATGAGTGAAGGGACGCTGCGTTGTGAACTTCATATTTTTGCAGACGCTTCACAGGATGCATACGGCGCCTGTGCTTATATAAAACGTATGACGAGTCTTCACGCAACACTGTTCAATTATTGTGTTCCAAAGGTAAAGTTGCCCCAGTTAAAACTATTACAATACCGCGGCTTGAGTTGTGCGCAGCACTTTTAGGTGCCAAGTTGTATAAAAGATTACAGTTTCACTCAGATTAAAATTTAATAAGACATATTTCTGGACGGATTCAACAATAGTGTTGGGTTGGATTAAAATGTCACCTCGTATGCTTAAAACTTTCGTACAAAATCGTGTCACACAAATAAACGAACTGACAGGCGATGCGCTATGGTGCCATGTCAGCAGCAAAGACAACCCGGCGGATTATGTGTCTAGAGGTTTATATTTGGAAGAGTTACATAAATGCAAAACTTGGTGGCACGGACCAGAGTTTATAGCTGCCGATAATTTAAATTATACCACTAATGTAATTTTAAATGATACCTTATTACCTGAAGTAAAATCTCAGTCTCATATTGCTACAAATATCATGACAAATGATTTTAACGGTGAATTATTTGATTTTAACAGATTTTCTTCATTTAACCGAATGCGACGCACTGCAGCATACATTCTGCGATTTATCTATAATATGCGCGTGGCTAATAAACAACTGCGTAAAACCGGTTTGTTGTCAGCTGATGAATTGAGCCAATCAGAGCTTTTTTTAACGCGGTTCGCTCAAGTGCAGTCATTTGGTAACAATTATGATACACAAAAAAAACATCGTTCGGGTAAATTGTCAGGACTCAACGTGTTTGTAGACGGTAACAATATTTTGAGAGTTGGTGGTAGATTAAATAATTCAAGTTTCGATTACGATAAAAAACATCCCGTGTTATTGTGCGGTAAACATAGATTTACATCGTTATTATTTAGATCGGAACATAAGCGATTATTGCATGCGGGACCTCAGCTTCTCTTATCTAACATTCGTGAGTGTTGGTGGCCATTAGGTGGTAGAAATCTAGCAAGAAAAACGGTACATCAATGTGTGACGTGTTCTCGCTTAAAGAACGTTACTTTAAAGCCCATTATGGGTGATTTGCCGGCCAAACGGCTTGAAGGGGTTTTCATTTAATTTCTGCGGCGTGGACTATGCTGGTCCGGTTATGATTTTAACTCGAAAAGGCAGGGGAGCTAAATTAATAAAAGGTTATATTTGTTTATTTGTTTGTTTTTGTACACGCGCTATACATTTAGAACTGGTCACTAGTTTATCGACAGACGATTACATACTCGCATTAAAGAGATTTATATCTAGACGTGGTAAGCCAGCAGAGATATTTTCTGACAATGGCAAGAATTTCGTAGGCGCTGAAAGGCAATTCCAAACATTTTTAACTGAAAATATGGAAGGTATAGTCGATTATGCAGCGGGCAATGGGATGAAATTTAGTTTTATTCCTCCTTACTCTCCTCATTTCGGTGGTCTGTGGGAAGCGGGAGTAAAATCTTGCAAGTACCACTTGAAACGTGTCGTAGGTAATTGTAACCTAACTTATGAAGAATTTAGCACGGTATTGGCACAAATTGAAGCTGTCCTAAATTCCCGTCCTATATCCGTTTTATCCTCAGATCCTAACGACGCGCTCCCTCTTACACCAGCTCACTTCCTGGTCGGTCGTCCCCTTACTGCGCCCACACAAGGAGACCTCACAAATACTCCGACTCACACTCTGTTGCGATACGACCGCATAGAAAAGATAAGACAGCATTTTTGGCAGAGATGGGCTAAGGGTATGTGTCGGAACTTCAAAGTCGGTCCAAATGGAAATCCAACATTAGCGAGCTGGCAGTTGATACAATAGTACTGGTCAAAGAGGACAACGTCCCCCCATTATCGTGGAAGCTGGCACGAGTTATACAAGTGTATCCGGGGAAGGACGGTGTGTCACGAGTGGCAGATCTTCGGACCTCATCAGGCGTGATTCGGCGTGCATTCTCGAAGATTTGTCCGCTGCCTATCACATCACAATGAGGAAGCGATTCGCATATTTTATCACTGAAGATAATTTACATTGGAGCCTGCGGCATCCAAGGCCGGGGCCATGTTACAGCGATATAATATAATATATTTTAAACATGTACACAAAAGGTAGAAATTGTAATAAGAGCCATCTTGCGCTCATTGTAAACACTACAATTAAATGTGGCCATTTTTATTTTTGCTTGTCAGTCAGTCCAAAATAAAAATGTCAGTTCATAGTCAATACTGCGTTTAATTTAATAAAACGAAATAACGATTTCATACAGTGGTCAATTCGGACCCGAAACACATAGGCTTCCCTAAAGATTTCCCGACGGACCTGTCAAAAGCAGCCTGGTTCCAGCATGTTCCTGTGACCTTTATCAAATTGTCTGTCCTTGCATTTGAACGCAGCCACGTGCGTATTCTTTACAAATCTATACTAATATATAAAGCTGGAGAGTTCGTTTATTTGAACGAGCTAATCTCAAGGCATTCTAAACCGATTTTGTTTTTTTCATTGATAGGAAGCTACATTACTCGTGAGTGTTGTAGGGTACGTATCCCAGGAAAATATTTATCCCGGAAAACTTTTTCACGCAAGCTGAGCCGCAGGCACAGGCTATTCAGAATAAATTAACAGGGTTGCAACTACCTGACTGTCAATCTTGAAACCCTGGATTTGATACCCACAAAATACAAAGGTAGGTATGATGATTAATATAAAAATTTTATTTAGGTCGAATTATTTTAAACCGTGACAAATTAGGTAGATTTAATACATCGATATTATTATCAAAATTTTAATTTGCCGGACGTGTGAAACACTTTAGACGCGTCGTAAATCGGCACGTACAAAAAGAATAATATGTAATAAACTTGTGTACCGTTGGTACAAAATTTTCAAAAATCGATCAACGATGTATGAAAAATGTTGTTGATAAAATTTGGAAGAAATTTGAGGGGAGTGTCAAAAAAACGATGAACGACGCCGACAACGCTGGACGACAAGAACGGTAAGTATCTATGTAAGTATGTAAAATTTTTGAATATAATATCAATAATTTCTAATATAATTTTGTGTTTTAATTTCTAGGTAATATACAAGTCACCGAACGGGAAATGTCAATTTTTTGGCCGGAGCGACGTGTGATACGTCGTTGGACGTCTCGGCTAGCACTACACGATACAAAAATAAAAAGGAGTACTGTTGGTAGAAAAA
>NW_023594998.1:0-9931 GCF_014839805.1 Manduca sexta | reverse complement strand
GACCAGTTTCCACCTAAAAATATATTTGGCAAATGTATTAACCAATTTTTGATACTATACCTCCATAAGAGATTTATTTTCTTCAGGATATGAACCAAAGCTATTAGAATGGAAAACGAATAATAAGTTTAAACACAAACTGTAAAACTCACTTCTGAATACAGTACGGTATACCGATCCGGTGCGGCCCCTGTGGGGATTCCCATGACACCTTCGCCGTATGTGGTCCCAGTGCCTCGGCCTTCACGGATTGGGGTGGGCCATGGGAGAGTTCCTCTTCGGGCGTGCGCACTTCGATCGACTCAGTGGGGGAAGAGACTGCCGTGCTGCTGTACGCCAGTACTGAAAACTGGTACGTGGTGTTCGGTTGGAGCGAGGCGACGTTCATCTCATGTCGCTGTGGTCCGCCGCGAGACACTCGCCCCTGTAACCAATTTTTGATTTCAGAACCAGCTCGAAGGACCAAAAATATATTTTATTCTTTTATTTATTTATTTATTACACTTCATATACATACATGTATATCGGCGGACTTAATGCCAAAGGCATTCTCTCCCAGTCAACCTAAGGGTGGTGCAGAGATAAATAAGGTAGGTGCATCATGGATATTAAT
The DNA here is from genome assembly GCF_014839805.1 of Manduca sexta. NCBI lineage: Eukaryota > Metazoa > Arthropoda > Insecta > Lepidoptera > Sphingidae > Manduca > Manduca sexta. The sequence continues at coordinate 9,318 of NW_023594998.1, read as the reverse complement.
TAATAATACATAAACATACATAAAAGAACTATAATGTATAACTATATTAAATACAAACAGAATATAAGAAATATTATAAATACATAAAATACAGATAATAAATACATAAATATATATTATGTACATACTAATAATAAAAAGTTTAGAATTAACGTGATAACTCTTCTGCTTCTTCTAACAAAAGCTGCCGTACTCTCCTTTTGAAGGTAAGCCGAGAAGTGGCCGTTCTAATTTCGAGAGGGAGTGAATTCCATAGAAGAATAGCTTGATAGCGAAAGAAGAGTGAGTGAAGTTAGAGCTATGAGATGGACATTTAAGGAGAAGATTGCTAGAAGAGCGAAGATTCCTATCGTGGCTATTACAGAGGTATTGGAAGTTGGAGGATAAGTAAGTAGGAGGAGTAGGGGAGGTAAGTAAAGAAAAAAGAGTGGTTAGTGCCCGCAAAGAACGGCGCTGGCGTATAGGTAGCCATTTTAGATCAAGACGATAGGAAGAAATGTGATCATATTTGCGGAGATTATACACGAATCGAATGCAGTTATTTAGAAGTCGGTCCAGTTTGTTGAGTTGGTCTGCATTCAGATCAAAATAGCATACATCACCATAGTCGATTACAGGAAGAATTAAGGCTTGCACAAGCATAGTCCTGGTCTTGAGCGGCAGGAAGTTCTTCAGGCGGTATAGAGTCCGGAGAGTACCGGTGACTCTCTGGCAGACAGATGTTACCTGGGGCCTCCAGTTTAGGGTGGAGTCGATGTGCAAAACCGAGATCTACAACACTGGAGCTCCAAGGAATGATATTGCCGTTGAATAAAACAGGCGGAATGATCGTACCATCCAACCGGCAAATCATCCTTGGACTACCACAATAATGGCTTGACATTTCGCAGGGTTTACAGATAAGCCGAAATTGTCAGACCAGATCTTAATTTGAGCTAGGTCCCTATTCACCCTGTCCACAGCCGCGGCTACACAATCTACTCCATCCCTAGAATATATTTGCAAGTCATCGGCATACAGGTGGTACGCACATTGAAGTTCTTGAGTTAGGAGGTTAATAAAGATAGAAAACAATAATGGGGACAGTATGCCGCCTTGAGGGACTCCAGACTCGATATGGCACCAGCCGGACGAGGCATCGCTAAGTCGCACCAACTGCTGGCGTCCCTGAAGATAAGAAGAAAACCAATCCAGAGCCGAAGGAGAGATCAAGAAGTGAGAGAGGATTGCTAGAAGGATGTCGTGACTGACGGTATTAAAGCGTTCGAGAAATCAACCAAAGCCAACACAGTGACCTTGGCATCCTCCATGCCCGCCCTAATATCGTCAGTCACTTTAAGTAGTGCTGTGGTAGTGCTGTGACCAGACCTGAAACCTGATTGCAGTGGAGACAACAGATCATTTAGGTGCACAAATCTTGACAACTGTTTATGCGCACAGGCCTCAAGCACTTTGGAGAGGAAAGGAAGAATGGATATAGGACGGAAATGTTTCGCATGTGAAGGGTTAGGGTTTTGGGAAGGGGAATTACAATGGCTTTACGCCATAGAGACGGAAATATGCCAGAGGTGAGGGAGCCATTAATGATGTGCGAAATGACTGGGATAAGGTGATCTAGGATAGGGATTATCATACGACGACTGATGTTGTCGCAACCAATCGCATTGACTTAATGGAAAGGATTACTCTTTTGATCTCACCCAACGAAACTGGAGAAAATTGAAAGGGGTTAATATTAGGCCTTGGGAGACCAGCTAAGAAACCTATGGTACGACGCCTGGTTTGGTGATCTAACGGAGTAGTGGATGAGAAATGACAATTTAAATCATCCAGACCAATAGTCGCCCCAAAGGATTCTAGGTTTTGTCTTTGCCAATACCTAGAGTCCCAAGGAATCTCCAGATACTGGCCGAAGAGGATAAAGATATATTGCTAAGAATATGTCGGCGTTTAGCGTTGCGCACCATCTGATTACACCGATTCCTTGAAGCTTTGAAAAGGCACCAGTTTTCCTCCGAGCGGTCCTTCTTGTACCGACGAAAAGCCCGGTCCCTTCGTCTCATCGCCATCCGAACCCCTCGAGTCATCCACGGTGCAGGGGACGCTTTAACTTAATTTTCCTGACAGGGGCATGTTTGTCGAAAAGAGCAGTGACAGAACGATTAAAAATATCAACTTTGTCATCCATAGAAGTAGTTGCAAACAAATGATCCCATTTAAAATTGACAGCATCACTATCAAGCTTCTCCGCATCAATGCGACCAAAACTACGCAAGTGCAACACCTTGGAGGGAATTTGGGGGTTTTAGGGTGTAGGCTTTTGTATATATAAAATTTATAAATTGTTACAGAAATGTTAATTCACTGACCTCTCGCTGCCCTTGACCTTGTAAATGACGGCGTACCCGGTGACGTCGGCGGCGCCGTGCTCCGGCTCCTGCCAGCTGAGCGTCACGAAGCGGTGCTTGACAATGACGGCGCGCAGGCCGCGCGGCGCCGCCACCGAGCTCGCGTTCGTACTGACGCCACGTAACGCATCCAGGTCCAGACCTGCGAGGGCGGACATAGGTTTAATCATTCCGCAAACTCTTGTCAAACTTTAGTTTCCGATGACATATTATCCAAGTAAAAAAATAATAAACTGTCATGGTAGTTTCCTGAGGGTTTCGCAATCTTGACGTCAAAATAATGCGATTCGCGTTAAAAAATATGCTATATCCCCATCATCATAACTTGCCAAATAGTGACTTCATCCAAAGCATCAGTGTACTATAAACTGGTTGCAATTAATTCAGTGACGTCATCCCACCACCAACCAATCAGTGTTAGAAACTACCGTCTTCATCTATGTCGTCGTCATCGTACTCCAGCTGTGGACCCGAGGTGTACGCGGACGAGGTCTCGCCGAGGAAGTCCATGTCCTCGTCTTCAGGCGGGTACGAGCTGGTGTTACTATGTGCAGGCTCGCTGACGGCCACCAGCCCTGTCGAGCGGAATTAGTGGCAAACGGAAATGCAAAACAAAATACAGAGCAAAAAAGATAAAATAAAAAAAATAAAGCAGAAACTAAAAATAATAATAAAGGTGAGGAGAATGGCAGGAGTTGTAGATCGGGGATGGTTACCGTCGTCAGGTGGTAGAACTAGGAGGCGCACGGCGGCGGTGGCGGTGCCGGCAGGGGACGACGCGAAGCACTGAAACATGCCGGCGTCCACACGCAGCACGCCGATGCGCAACGATGTCCTGAGAAATGACACACAAAAAAGTTTTACCACAATATTCTAACTACTTTCCCATGTTGACTACCTGATTTGTCCAGTATATACTTTGTGAATATAAGGTAGCGATATGGGGATTATAATACTTGGTCACATTACACATAATAAAACTAGGAAAGCCTAGAGAAAGGGTAAGATACATAGAAAGTACATAGAAAGGAAAGCATCTATATTAAGATGATGTGAAACACGATGAAAATTACTGTACACGAGTTTGGCATAACTTCGGCACGTTTATTGACTAGTAATGAGAGAATATAGAGAGATTGATAGATGTAAAGTTGCATGTTTACCCATCTAACAACGCGATGTCGTGGTGGTTGGGTGTGAGTGGATCGCCGTCTTTGAGCCAGCTGACGGACGGCAGCGGCCGCGCACGCGCTTCACAACGCAGTGTGACGTCACCGCGCGCTCGCGCCACCGCTACTGCGCCGTTAGCTCCACCACCTCCATTACGACTACCATCGCCACCGTCACCGCCTCCCACCGTCACGCGGGGTACCGTCTGCACAAAATGACGTTGTTTTTTAGTGAGGTACCATAAATACAAAAATTTAAGTTGTAAATTAATCGCTCAATTGTATGGTAGTACATCTGTAACATTTTTAAATAACAAGACTCGAGTGGAAAATCTTTTCGATTTAATGTCTGATTATGAAACCGTGTAAGAATTATTTTCGTAATGATATTGCTAGACACATAATTATTTAAAATAACATTAAAATTCGATTAACCCAAAAGACAATTTCCACTTTTGTAAAATATAAAAAGCTTATACTGACGAGCACGTGTAGATGCACGGTATGGTCGACGGCGTCAAGGGCGAGTGCGCGCGGCACGTGTACGCGCCCGCGTCCAGCGCACGCGCACCCTGCACGCGCAGTGACCCCGACCCCGACAAGTAGAAACGGGAGTCCAGGTCGCTACATACGAACGCACGCACACAGGTTAGCACATTCACACCAACGGGAATATGAGGTTTATTATTAGACAAACACGTACGAGGGAATTTATCATAGTTAACACGGGGTTTTAAAACAGTGGCATTACCATGAACACTGGCAGCAAATGAATAATATAATTTTTTTTGAATGTGTTTATGAACACATGACACTTTATGAAAACTACATACAACGGGGAGTTCATTTGTGACCTGAAAATAAGATTTGTTAAAGGAAACAGATTTGTGGGCAATATTAAATCTGAATGTAATCATTAGTGAAAAGTAATTTGATTATAATTGACAAAAATGACGAATAAAGTCACCTGAGGTCGATAGCGACCCGTTGTTGAGCCAGGTTATCTGCGGTTTAGGGTTCCCGATGGCAGCGCAGTCAAACGTTACAGATGCGCCTGCGCACATGTATAAATTACAACATATTGTATAAGTGTGCATAAAGATGAGTGAGAGAAGGAGACAACCATACCCTCTACGACGGTTTGAGGTTGTGGCGTCGCAACGAACCGCGGCGGGAATTCAGCGGCGGGCGGCTCTGTTGCTACACGCAACTCCACTTCCTCGCTCGTCCTGAACAGCGTTACGAATAACTTCAGTGCTATAAAACTCGAGTAATATTTATTTACGCTCAACTTGAGATCTGGCTAGATCGTATATTCTATATTCACTGAACTTCTATAGTGATATTGTTTTAAAAATGACTGCCTCATATGTGTCTTGCCCATTCGTCTCGTATGGTAGTTCGACGCAAGCAAGCTCGTTGGCGAGCGAAAGCATAGCGAGGCGGATACATAACGTCTTCGTACATTGTAATAAAACTTTACTTGACCAGGAATTAAACTAGGCTTATTGATTTACTTGTATGGCTCGAGGCGGTGGTAGAGTGCGACCCGGCAGCGGTACTTGGCCGCGTCGTGGTGCCGCAGCGGCTCGATCTCGAGCGCGCCGCTGGCCGTCACCGCCACGCGCGCGCTCTCCAGCCTCACCGGCATGTCGTTCTTCAACCATGTCACCTGTCAACATAAAAGGATAGTAGAAATCAATGAAGACGTTCGAAGAATACACGCCTCTTTTGGAAATGTATCGTGTTGCGGAAAAATCTTTGAAATATTTAAGAGCACTAAATGATTACGATACTTAATAAACTGATAGTCGCATTAAGATCGAACATACCCATAAGTGTTTTGATAATACAAACTATACATCGGTCACATTTCAAGCTTCATACTTTGAGAGTCCATTTTGATGTAAACAGTCTGTAGGCAGCTGAATTATTCTCAGGAATGCATACCATTCAGGTTGAATGTTGGAAAGTTTTCGGTTTCACTCACATTGAGTTTGAGGACCGGCGGCGCATAGTGTAGCTTGGCGGCACCGTAGACGCGGCGCTCGGCAGGCGCCGCGGCGAACCGCGGCACGAGCGGCGGAGGCGCGCGCACCGCACACGGCAAGAGAGCCACTCCACCCGCCACAGACGACACCGACCGCGTCGGCACGTAAACCTCCGGCACCTCTGGGAAACCGACATCAACCAGAATTTGCACATTACGTCACTTCTATGATACTGCTAGACAGGAGTCATCATCTAAATAAAACCATTGTGTACTTAGTCGTTCCAAACACGCGACTGCCTTCAGTTATGATGGAGATATCATACCCGATATAGGAATATCATGACGGTGAAGTACCTACTTGCAGTCGGTTCCAAAACAGTAAGACAGTAGGAACATGTTAAGCAAAAACATACGCAAAAGCCATATAAAAGTTTCATTGATTAATTAATCATTGTGAATGTTTTTAGTCCACTATTCATTGGTAGTATATTCGTAAAATGTATGAACTCAAAAAAAAATCTATTAAGTGAACATTAAAATATTGTGCTGTTCTTACCGGCGAGAAAGACAGTAGCGGTCCGCGAGACAATGGTGTGACGCCGTCGACGCTGGCCACGCACTGGTAGTGCCCCGCCAGCGCCGACGACATGCCTTCGATCGACAGCGACCCGTTTAGCAGCTGCTTTCTGTAATCAACACCAAACAATTTACTTGAAACTACTTGGTATGAGCTAAATTTACAAATCACCGGCATGGTATGATGATAGAACTATTTCGATCTAAATATAAATACATATCTTCTGTCATTTGTTATTCTATTAATTCACATTATATACAGTTGAATTGAATGTTAAACTATACATGTAAGCTACCCAATTTATTACTAACTACTAATAACATATCTAATATTAAACTAAAGATATTAACAAATTACAGTATACAAACTAGATATTTTTTGTTCCAAGTAAATGCTGGCCAATACCATGAATTCGGATTAGCTTTGATTGAAGATATCAGCGTTATTCTCTCATCGATAATTATAATTAGTATGTAAAACAAAAGAGGTATACCTACAAATGTAAATACGTATCATTATTGAGACGTCAACAGATCAGAAACCTCGATCAAGAAAATATTTTACTATAATAACCTTTCGAAGCTCCGAGTGGCGCATTTGATAACTCACTTTCAACAAAGTTTCGAGTCAGATGCAATGTTAATAAGTATGATGGCATGCACGACGACCCCCAAGTCCTAACTTAGTTGTTGCTTCTAAATACGGCGGAATAGTTCGTTAACGGTGTACGTAAGTAGTCATAGGTTAGTGTTGAATATAGTAGCCAAGGGGGCCAGGGGAGGGGCAGCTGTCCCCTAGAGAATCTAAAATTCCATTCCTAATATTCCGTACACCTCAATTACCCTCCACTCTATGTTATCGTATAGCGGGAGAGGGCAGTGGCGGAGGCACTTGTGCTCGACTTTACCTACAATTCATACTTTTTCATTCTCCATATCAACTCCCTCCCTGGGCCATCGGCTAGCGACGCTCTTGAATTAGTACCTGTATTTATCGGCGGCGGAGATGGCATGGTCCCTGGTCGGAATGGCGAGAGCACTGTGTCGCCAAGACAGGCGAAGTGGGCGCACACCTGTGCCGGCGGTGGCCGCGCACGGCAGTATGATGCCGTCGCCTTCGCCCACTACCACGTCGCTTGGTTCAGTTGTGAAACGTACGCCCGACTCCTGCTCCTCGCCGCCTGTGAATAAACAAATGATATTGATAAATATAATATTACTAACTGTAAAAGAAATTTTAAACGTCTCCTACTTGAGGAGGCGACGGAAACCCTCCTCCGTTACCTTCTGTTGAAAACACTGTGGTAGTCTGTAATGAAATATATGACACACTTGAAATCATTGGATAAAAATTGAGCAGGCGGGAGTAAAGTACCAAATTAAGTATTATAACTAGAACATTCTATCGGGTCGTGGACATCAGCAACAGTTGTTGCTCTATCGAACGATTAAGTCCAATCCATGATGAACCATAGCAACATAGTATCTATTATGACCTGGTAAAACAGTCTATACTGCGACCTACTGGTAACTTCTAGGAGACAATGTTATGTGCCAGGGGTACCACCGAAACATTGTTTCAGAGCTTGTCATACTGAATAGCAGAAACAAACAAATAGAAATAGCGAAAATGTGTGGTACACCATGCATTCAAATTCTGAGTAAACCCATTACGACGGGGATCACATTGGATCAATTTGTTAAAATCCTTTAGCTACCGATGTTTTTGTTTAACTTAAAATACAAGATTTTGTATGTCAAGCCAGAATAAAAAATATAAAGCGCACATTATATTTTAATGCTTCGTTAAGCGGCCACTCGTATGTTCGCGAGAGCTCTTCATTAAAATTTAAACCCCGCTAAAGATCTAGGTTTATTTTTTTATTTTATTTTGTGTATACGGTTTATTGTGCGTTGAAGTGGCCTTTGAGACGCGCTCCTTTGAACCGCACTAGCGCAAGGTCAATTTTGTATGAGATCCCAAAATGTTTTCGCTTTATTTTATTTCGTGAACCCTCCATTAAATATTATAATACCCACGCTATTTAGAACTTGAGGATTTAGAATTTAAATATTATTAATTAATCAGTATTCGACGTTACGGCGCGAGGTTAAATTAGATTTCACGAGAGATGTAGATTGTAGAGGTATTTTCATTTTAGTTAAATGAAAGTTCTCAAATATGTCATTTTATATTAAAGGTAGTCTTAAAGTTATATTTGGTACACAGACAAATCAAGTCTTCAATTAACATATACAATGACTTTTATCGCACATTGGAATTATGAGAAAAAGTAGTTTACGATTCATATCGATTAAAGATAAAGTTAAAAAATCAAACGATCATAAATATAACATTTAGAATATATCCGACGTCCCCATACACACACACACACAACCACCATAGCACAACAGTGAAAGGCGCGCCGCGACATAAATGGACCGCAATTGAGTTCGACAGATGTTCAGAGACCAATTTCACATGACATCCTATACCGGAACATGGTTTGTGACGCATCTGTACGAGTGCTGTAACTTATATCGTGATATCGAATTATCTGTTCCGTAGGGTGACAGTTTGAAACTATAATTTGTTTAAAACTCACCCCCGACAATAAAGTTCCTACCCGTGCGATGCTGGTACCATTAAATGCGTTGTAGTAAAATATTATCACAATCGGTAGATACTAGGTAGATAGCGCATAAGAAAGGTGTAACATGGACTATTCTAGAGCTTTATAGGATAGGTATAGAGTGTATACCTATAAAATTATAGCAGGGAACAAAACACGTGACACAGCCGTATCATCTCTTTCGGTGCCATTATTAAAACAAAACTTCATTGTACGTAGTTTTATTTTATCTATGTGAACGCAATAGATTACTATCTATTCGTTTGGTGTATGTACGTTAGAACTGATGCCATCAGATCATTAGTTTTTCTCCGACGAATCACACACACAGATCCGTAAGTAATGAGATCCGCATATCTCGGAGCGCAGACGTGATGCTTTTGAATGCATTAGCAGTCGACCCAATTGTCGTCTTTGCTGACTCACTATGCCTCTACTATCACATTTAGTCGCTTCTGTATAATATAGTACTTCAAATGTATGTGTATAAATAAAAATAAAATAAAAATAAAATACTTTATTTATCACGTAGGCGAACA